>NW_008360326.1:13528169-13537117 GCF_000622305.1 Nannospalax galili | reverse complement strand
GCCTCAGTCTGTAGCCTAGTCTGGTCTCTTGGCATTAGCCTGTTGCAGCCTCCCGAGTGCTAGGATTGCCTTTAAAATTTTTTCTTTGATGGGTGGTGACTAGGATACTTATCACCACCTGTAAACTGGATCCAGGCCCTCTCAGGCAGTCTGCAAAGGTCTGGACACCTACTCGGATGAAAACCTTTTAAAAATGACATTAAAAGCAAACACCATTTCCTTTGTTTTGTTTTTGAGGCAGTGTCTCAGCCTTGCCTGGAATTCGTTGTGTAACCCAAGCTGAGGAACATCTCTATTTCAACGTGTAATATTTTCTTGATGTAGTAGGATATCCCCCAGTTCATTTCATCCATTTGACTTTTTAAAGCTCATGCTATTTAAGCCCATTTCGACCTTATTTGTAATTATGCTTCTATTTCTAGAACCTTCATCTATCACCCCAAACAAAGGCCCCAGAAATTCATCACGAACTTTGTCTGAGAATATGTTCCAGGGGGCGATGAGGGGAACAGGTGATGCAACAGAGCACACCTTGCTTGTGACGTAACGTTGAACACTTCAACTTCGCTGTTAGACTATTAACAAGCTTCCAAAGCAAAGTAGAGGAGGGCTGAAACAGGTGGACAGTGTCCCTTCCTGGGATGGAGAACACGAAGCACCTTAAAGTACAGATCCTGAATATGGCACAAACCGAAAAGGCTGTTTTTTGTTTTGTTTTTGAGACAAGGAGACAGGGTCTTTCTGTATTTTTAAATGTTGAAAGGGGAAAAACATTCTTAAGACAGAAGACCGTGTTATTTTTAAGTCCTTTTCTTTTTCTATCTGGCTACATCTCAATGTGCTTGGAAACGCCCTTGCTCAGCAGGGCCATGAACAAAGCTTTGCAGTTATCCTAATCTATTACTATGATGGTCTTATCTAAACCTTTCTCAAGGCTCCTACACTTGAAGGGCTGGAATGTGCCTAGATGCCTAATGGGACTGGCTCTGAGGTCCCATGCTGGAGGATGCTGGGATGCTTCCTTCTGGCTTCTAGATCTCCCTGAGGGGCACCTATCCATTCAGGCAGGCCTCTGTGCTGCATGTCTGTTCCCCATGTCCTGTGGGCTGTTATCTCGCTCCAGTGCCCTTGCTTCTCGTATGGAGTTCCACCTATCCTCAGGGCAGTTTGAAATCCCTGCAGTCACCTGTGTTCCATCCAAATTAGATTTTGTTATCTTTTGGCTTAAAATCTTTGAATGACCACACTGCCTGTGAAGTTCAAATGACTTCACATGGGGCGGGAGGTCCAACATGAACTGTGAGACTTATGTCTTGAGAGTATCTCGAGTTAGCATGAAGTATGTAGAGCTCTGCAAACACTCACATACCTCTGTGTCTTTGGTGTCTCCTCCCTCAGGTCTGTTGACTTGGTAGACATCTGTCCTAGCAGACTGAATTAGAGGTGGGTATAGGAACTACAAGGAGCCCTGGAATAGGTGATGCTCCAGCAGTCACTCATATCAACTGCTCTAATGATGTCTCAGCACACTTCTTCCATATTATGGCTAAAACCGGAAGCCCCTAGGGGGCAGGGGCCATGCTTTACCTGTCTTTGGATGCCCAGTGTTGTTAGCACATGGATGTATTATTGACTCTTAATTCTTCCATTCAACAACAATTTCATGTGCTATTAGGCCTTCAGTGTTCAGCTCTGTGTACAAGGTCCTCCTGGTAAGAGGGAACAAGTATAAATGTTGTCTTACTTTGGAGTATCAGAATGTTGAACATATCGACACATCCACAATCTCTTACTGCAATTATTCCCAAGATACCGATTGGTAAGGTTTGATCTCATGCTATAATCTGTACTCCCTTATGCTTTAAGGACTTCTTGGCACCAAGTTGCCCCTACCAAGTCTGTCCATGTCCCCAGTGCTTAAAAGAAGTCGGCAGAATGGCCTGTGGAAACTGGACTTTACAAAAGCCTTTATTTTGAGCTTTCCATAGATTATCACAGAGCAGACCACTCTTTATTATGTTAGAGTTATCGGCCCACTGGGACGATTCACTAGCTGTCCCTTTTACTTGGAATGGCTGCAAGAGCAGCGGAAAACCAAGGTCTTCTGATGAGATGAACCCAGATTCGAGTCCAGCTGTGCTTACCTGCTACATCACCATGGGTGAGTTTTGCTAAACTCCCCACACTTCCCTTCCCTCATTCACGAGGTGGGATGTCGCACCGCCTCTTGTGCTGAAAATTAGAGTTGGATTATTGCCTGTCTAGTGCAGGGTAGTCACCGTGTCTATGATGGTCATGTTTTCTCTTTAAAATAAGCTGTTTAACATGAAAATTATTTCTTGGGTGCCCTTTTTTTTTTTTCCACAGCAAAATTACATTATGACTCTCACAGGGCATATGAATTACTGATTTGAATTATTTATACCTGGCCAATTCTTAATGTCTTTAGGAATGCTGCTTTATTTCAATTCACAAAATTATTGTGTTCCCCCCGCCCCCCCATCACAATTTCCTACAGGGACATTATCAGTGGGTTCTGCAGGGAACAAAACAATTGACATAAAAAATCAGCACTCTGCAATTGTCACTGTTATCATCTGCCAGAAACTCTGTATAACACATTTTAAATCATGAAGGCTGGCTGCCACATTCATGTGAAATGCTTGAATTTTATGGTGCTTAAATATTTAACAATTCATGGAAGAAATGTGAAACATATCCCATAAATTGAATCCCTTTCTGTGACCTATGGTTGTAAAGTTAAAAAATTTGAACATACAGCTTTCAAAAGATGCCTGATCTGCTGCTAATACTTAAATATTTGTTGTATTATCATTTATAATATGGTTCATCATATATAAAATTCTGTGATGACTTCCAAGAACTGTTTTTTTTTTTTTTTTTTTTTTTTTGCTGAATTTCTTTTCTTTTAAGCCAAAAAAGGTTTACATGTGTGTTTCTGTGTGCAGGTGCATGTGTGTATGTAGCTGTAACTGTGTGCATGTGTGTGGAGGCTGGAGGACCTCAGCTGTTGTTCCTCGGGTGCCATCCATCTTGTTTTTAGGGATGACCTCCATCATTGACCGGGACTTTGCCAAGCAGGCTGACTGGCTGGTCAGGGAGCCTGAGCCATCTTCCTGTCTCTGCTTCCCCGGAACTGGGATTAATTACAAGTGTGCACCACCATGCCTGTTTTATTTTTATTTTTTAAATTTTGTGTATATGAGTGTTTTGCCTGCATGTATGTAAGTGCACCAGTACATGCAATGCCTGCAGAGGTCAGAAGAGGGTGTTAGATTCCCCGGAGTTAGAGTTACGGATGGTTGTTAGCCACCCGGGAACTGAACCCGGGTTCTCTTCGTAAGAGCAGCCAGTGCACTTAATCACTGAGCCATCTCTCCAGGTCACTGGTTCCTTTTTTAAAATGTAGCTTCTCGGAGACTGAACTCATCCTCGTGCTTTCAAGGCAAACACTTAGCAACGGAGCTACCAACCCAGCACCCTTATTCCCTTTCATTTTAAACCTATCTGATAATGTGTCTACTCTTAGCTGGCTTAGTGGGGTAAATAACAGATTTTTATACCATGGTGGAAGTCTGATTTTGTAGAAGGGAAGAACCTGGGAAGAATGAGATTCTGAGGCTTTTCAAGCACAGTTCTGTATTCAGTGTTAGCTGTGGGAGATGAAGTCAGGTGTCAGGCAAGAGGCTGCATCGGCCATGGCATAAGAACTGGCCTTGCCAAGTGACATGTGGATACAAGACCGGTGGGCCTGCTGATGTGAGCTGTGGCCTCTGGGAAAGGCCTAAACCAGGGGCCAGACAAGGAGGGCATAAAAGGCCAACAGGAAGGAGGAGGCTGTTCCATGGAAGAGCATAGAAGAGATCCCAGGGTCTGAAGCATTCACAGCCTGTGTGGTAAACAGTGAGTAGGCTGTTAAGCATAAATGGGGTGAAGTCCAAAGGCTGCTGGGATCCTGCTGGAGGCTAATGGCTCTGACCTTTATCTTGTGGCAACAGATGAACAATAAAAATGCATTTGAGATGACAAGTGGCATTGCCAAAATGGATCTGGAAGCCTGGCTGGCAGTGCCGTGAAGAACCGAGTGAGGAGGTGCTTTAAGTACTGAGCAAAGCAATGAACTGCGTGACTCAAGGTCCTTCCAAACTGAGAGTGCATGACTTAAAATACCAGAGGCCGAAAAGGAAAAAGAAGAGAAGTGGGGCTGGGGAGATGGCTCAGTGGTTAAGAGCACAGGCTGCATTTCTAGAGAACGATCGTAACAAAGCCTCCCTCCATAAAAAAAAAAAAAGTAAAAAATAAAGGTGGGGAGAGTGAAAATAAAGTTAGGAAATCACCAAGGGAGGGATTGGAAGAAACAGATTTTTTTATGAGTAACTGAACACATTTCTTTACTGAACACTGACTCTCAAGTGAGGTTCACTATATGTGCAGCATCTCTCTTATTTCTTTAGCCTATTCCCTGGCAGCAGAATAACTGCCAAATATGTGGACTGCCTAGATACGACCAAAGCTAGGTATTTAATGCTTAGTTTGAACTACACCAGCAAGTATTTACAAAGATGAAAGACTTCTGAAAAGTAGTATGGGAAACTTTGCAAATCATAGGCAGTGTACCCCAAACCATCAAGAGTAAGCAGTTTCAACTGTTCTTTCTTCTTGAGAGCCAAGAAAAAATTCTGAATGTTGACTGACTGCACCAAACTGTGGGAACTGGGTGCATAAAAGACAATTGGGAAACGACTATTAAACAATAACAATTTAAAAATCAGCTCAGTGGTGTTCCCTATTAGCAATATTAGCTAAATGCACCTGCTTTTACTTGTCTTTCTCAGCTCAATTCCAGTTCATTGGCATAACTTTGGGGATTCCTTATTGTATATGGGGGTGGGGGGGGAAGGAACCCAGACACAGAAAACAGTAAGTACCAGTTACAGGCAAGCCCATTCACTGAACAAAAATAATCATCATAGTTTCCAGAAAATATTTATTATGAAAAAATACTTGGTTTATACTTATAACTAAAATGATGTTTTCCCAAATCTGTAATAAATGGCTGGTGATAAATAAAATGTGCACATTATAACTATACCATCCAAAATTGGTATTCCAGTGTTTTTGTATCTGACAAGTCAAATAAAGTAATCAAATGCTATTATTGGACTCAAGCTACATAAAAACATAATAAAATGTTTCCATATACAAGTTAGGGGACTTCTGATACAATTGGAAAATAACTCTGGTGGGAAACTAAAGTAAGTTTCCTTTGGGTGGTGGAGAGGTAGAGGCAGGGAGGCATGGGAAGGTATGAATAGGCCTTGTTCTAGGTTCATTCACAAAGCACACCCCCGTTCCCAGATACGCTCAGTGTAGGTGTGCACAGTACTAACAAGAAGGGCAAAACGGGAGTGTTTTGTCAGGTTTTCCAGGGGCTACCAAAAGATGGCACCTAAGAAAGAAGTTACTTCGAACTGTAGTATGAAGTCAAATGTATAGTTTGGGAGACAAGAATAATTTAGCTTGACCATTCTAATTTAAATATGTCTAAAGGTACCAGACTCACAGGCATAATTCATATCGACAAGTAGCTGTAGTTTTACATCAATTATAAATTAAACCAAGTAGCTCAGGTGTCATTGTTGGGTAGCCATCTGAATGCTCCAGCTTCCAGTGAACTGCTTAGCTCAGCAACTGTGTCAAGGACATTCCAGGGAGATTCTGATTAGGATCTAGACACAGAGCTGCACAGTTGGCATGCTCCAAATTTGTCAAATGGATACAAAGAAAAACTGAGAAGGTAATATCCTAAAAATACTACCCCTGAGCAGTACCTCCAAGTGGTGAGAATATAGCTGATTTTGAAACCATGAGTTTGTGTTTTTATTTATATACTGTAATTTTTTTAATGGACATGTATCTATTTTTGTCTGTCTTACTGGTTACATGTCTCTTGATTTAGCATATAAATCAGTTTTCTTGACTGCAAAGACAATGCACACCCACACCCAGTTTTAAAAACAAACTGTAAACAAGAGAAAGTCAAGTGCCATGTAGTCCACCTCCAAAGATAATTTGTGTTAACATTTGGAATATTCTTCCAGATGTTTGCATTTCACATACAGGCTTGTCTACTACTTTTACAATCAGAAAACTATACATGAATGGAGGATCCTATTTTTTTTTCCTGTTCCTAATTCTCTTTAAAAATAAACACCTCCATGACAATATGACATTAGGGATAGTCTGGCTTTGTCTTTTTATTCCCAGAGCACGAGCACCAGTGAGGTCTTATGTGGCTCAGACAATCTGTGAATTAAACACTGCAGCTCCCTGGGACATTTTTTGGACACTCATTAAGAACAAACAGCCATTACAATGGCCAATGGAAAGGCACTTTTATGAAGAAAAAAAAATACTTCCTGCAAGAAGGATTTCTGGTGACCAGTCTACTGGACCGCTTCGCTCTGCTCTGGGTGGCAGGGCCACACTGGGAAATGCTGTGAATCCAAATCCATGGTGCCACTGGAGAGCTAAAGAGAGTGCAGGCACTTTCTCCACTTTAGAGCTTCCAGGTTCTCCTCCCATCAGACGCCTACGTGCAGAGCAAAGGGGTGAGCTGTGAACACCAGCCAGACCCAGGGGCCTGAGGACCTGAGGTGCTTGCATGAAGGAGAACAGAGCTTGCAGGGGAGGCAGCCACAACCCAAGCCATCATGGACATAAGCCAGGAGAATAGTGGGGGTGGTGCTGCACCTCCTGGCAAATAGAGCACCTCGCACACCAGGCAGAAAGAGTGCTCATCTTCCCATCCGGTGAAAACACCTTCCTGTTAAGGTCATGGTCTTCAACCCCAATGTGGAGATGCCACTGAGTTAGGAGGTAAGGACAGAAGTGGGAAACCCTGCCCCAGAGCTGAAGCGGTGACTGGTTTGGGATAGAGCACAGGTCAGATGGCCCACTGGGGAAAGCTGCCAGCTCCCTAGGCCAAGTTTGGTTTCCAGACACATCAGCAGGGCCTGTGAATCCAGATACACAGGGGCCACAGAGTGAGAGTTCATGGCAGACAGGAACAATCTGAACAACAATGGTGTGCTCTGCCTTTGTTTAAAACCAATTAGGGGTTTGGGGAGTGAACCAAATGGGCTAGGAGTCCACACCCAGGTCATGTCTTCCCAGGACACGGTGCCACATCACTGGCCGTCAAATCTGTGAAGCCGCTGTCTCCTCATTTCTTCTTCTGGTGGGAGCCGAAAGCCATAGGGTGGTGGGCTATTTCTGGTATTTCCTGCAGGGAGAAAGCAAAGGGGAGATCTATCCACCCTTCTGACATTTACAAGGCATTGTGCACCCTGGGCTCTGAAGAGGGAAAGCCAGCTTGGGTGTCATCTTTATTTCAACACAAAAAAGACACATACCAAACATTTCAACTTCAGCTGTCAATATCAAGGAAATATTTTCAGTGTGGTTTAGTGCAGGAACTTAGCTTAACTCGCCCTCAGCTTCTCAATCCTTTGTCCACTTCGGTTTCTTTTCTCCTCCACTGCCCCATGATTCAACCTTCCATAGTCTCAGGGCTAGTGTACTGCTTTTATTTTTTCTATGCCCATGTCAACCAACTCTTCCCCACCCTACCCCAATGCTGCTGCTGGCCTCTCCTTTTCTCTCTCTAACCAGCCCTTGCTACCAGCATGAGGGCATCAGAATCAGACCTGACTGAGACATACAAACCCCACCTTCCTGCTGGGAAGGGGCAGGCCCAGGCTGGAGGGTAGGGGCAGAGTTATACTGACCAGTGGCAGTATTCATAACAACTCTAGGACTTAGTGTTCTTTAATTTTTTTTTTAAATGCCATCTTAACTAGTTCACCCTCTTCCACACTATGCTGGCCAGCAGACAAAAATGCAGGTGCAGAATTTAAAGGTCCTATGAGAGACCATGGAAATCACCACTGAAAAAGGTTCTTGGGTCTGCAAAATTAACTCAAAATATGGGCAGTGTATGTATGAACATTTCATAAAAGCAATCTTCAGGCAATGTGGGAAGCAACAAAGAGGAAGAGAGTCTTGCATTCTGAACCTCATTTCGTGTCCTCTTTGGGGAGGCCATGCAGAAACATCTCCCACAGATATAGGAAGTAGCTGTACCAAACAAGCTAGAGCTTTTCACTGAGGCTCTGCCAACCCTGCTAACCGGCTCTGAACTCCCTCTCTCACCACATCAACCAGAAGTCTCACTGCCTCTTCCAACACCTGAGAAGCCCTGATGACCTCTCCTAATACAAACTCTTCAGCTCCTAGCCCCTCCCTGTTGGTCGTCCACCCTGAGTAGCTGCCATTCTGTCAGACAGTGTTGCCACCTGTGCCCCTCCTCCCCTCTCCTGCTGGAGACAGAAGCTCTGAAGTGGCAGGAGACGCCTCTGATACTTCTCACCCCTCCACTGTTGGTCAGTCCTGAATACAGTCATCAAATAAGCATGGTACTAACAGTACTGGCTTATGACTTCCAGAGCAATCTGTTATATCCAGACATCACCCAACACTGCCCACTCAGGTTTGACATGACTGGCCCAGGAGCAAAGGCTCTGGAGTACGGATGGCTGGGAGGATGGGACGGGCAAAGGGACAAACCAGAGGAAGGCGAGTGGACACCTGCTCCTTCTTGCTTGTTCTCTAAGAATGGCATCTTTCAGACACTCCATTTATGTTTATAGTGGACACCTGCTCCTTCTTGCTTGTTCTCTAAGAATGGCATCTTTCAGACGCTCCATTTATGTTTATGGGGACAATTATAATTATCATGAGAAGATGGCAGAGAAATCAATGGGAAACTAAAGATCGTCTGCTCCATCCATGACTGGAATTTCAGTTGCCAAAAGGGAACTTCATAACAGGTAGCCGAAAAACTTCTGTATAATTTTCTAACGTAC
>NW_008360326.1:13477232-13527117 GCF_000622305.1 Nannospalax galili | reverse complement strand
CCTTTGGGAGGAATAATGTTCCTAGTAAGGGCAGGGCAGGGCAGGGAGGCTTAAGAGAAGGCAGGTGGTGAGGGCTCTACAGGTCCAGTTCTCAGAACAGCAGCCAGCACACTCTCTTCGGACCCATTTGTGGGGCATTCGAGAAAAACGAAGGCATAGCCAGCAGCAGAAATGCTACATGCTGATGTAGAAGACTCACACCGCTATCTCTTCAGAGGTATGAAATCCCTCCATCTATAGAACCCTCTCAAAGCACCCTATTTCATTTAGCTTTTATCCCCAATCTAATCATCCCAGTTTTACAGAGAGGTCAAAAAAGTACAGCAAGTATTAGGAGAGTGTTAGGAAGATGTCTGAGGTCATCTAACCAGCACAAGGGAAGCAAAACTTGAACCAAGTCCTTTGGGAGGAATAATGTTCCTAGTAAGGGCAGGGCAGGGCAGGGAGGCTTAAGAGAAGGCAGGTGGTGAGGGCTCTACAGGTCCAGTTCTCAGAACGAGCAGCCAGCACACTCTCTTTGGACCCATTTGTGGGGCATTCGAGAAAAACAAAGGCATAGCCAGAGCATTTAAGTCTAGCCTCATTTACATGAGACCCTGTCTCAAAAAAAATAAAATGAAAATTAAATAATACAACTCACTGTGTAGACCAGGTTGGCCTAGAACTCAGAGATCTGCCTGCCTCTGCCTCCCGAGTGCTGAAATTAAAGGCATGCGCCACCATGCCCAGCCCATAACAGAGTCTTTATGTGTTATTTCACTTGCCAGAAGATCTACTATTGTAGCACTCCAACAAAGCAGTGTATAATTTAACATTACGGTTTGCACATTACAAGTTTTCCTTTCTTCTTTTTTTTTTGGTCTTTTCTGAGACAGGGTCTCCCTGTAGCCGCAGCTGACCTGGAACTCACTATGTAGACCAGCTGGCCTTGAACTCACAGAGATCCGCCTGCCTCTGCCTCCCGAGTGCTGGGACTAAAGGCATGCGCTACCATGCCTGGCTCCTTAGTTTTAAAGTGTAAAATAATTTCGACATTTTGAGAAGAATCATAAATGTGATGTGGGTCAGTCACTGCCCTACTCTTCACTCTGTGTGCACGATGAGTCAGCACCATGTTAGAGACAAGGCTCCTGTCCACTCAGACAGGCTCTACCACTCAGTTCCTGCTTCTGGACTGATTTTTCCAAGCATCTCCATATTTTCCACCCATCCAACATCCTCTATTATTACTTTCCACAAACTCTTGGCGCCTCAAAGTGTCTTGCAGGAATGTCCCAAAGAGCCGTATTCCGGTGCTTCTGGTATGTGCTTACATTGGTTGGTGTATAGCAGAGGTTTGAACCAGCTCAGTGGGTAGAAGAAAAATGAGTCCCGTTTTATAATGGGAATGTGCCAATAGGGAATCAGGAGATGGTTTCCCAGGTCCATCTGGGACTAGTGGAGATGCCACAGACAAGATGCTTCATTAAGCAGGCCCTGGTTGGTTCCTGTGTGAGGGGTTCTGCTGGACAAGGGATATCCCCTTTCCACTGCTCAGGAGTGTGACCATCTGGGATTAAGTACTCATTCCTGCAGTGATCAGTTGCACATCCTCGAGCAAGCGGCTCACCTTAACTCAGTTCCCTTCTTCATGGAAGGAGAGTGCTGAGAGCAGGTTCCCGTTGCATTAAGAGCACTGTATGAGATGACACTATCGTGGGGCTGAGAGATGCTCAGCAGTTAAGAGCACTGACTGCTCTTCCAGAGGACCCCTGGTTCCATTCCCAGCACCCACATGGTGGCTAACAACCACTCGTAACTCCAGTTCCAGTTCTGACCTCTGCAGACATTGCACGACATGGGTGCACTTACCTACATGCAGACAATACACTCATACACATAAAATAAAAATAATAAAATAAATATTTTTTTAAAAAAGAGATGACACTATCATGCTTAGCAATATGCAGGGAATGCCTGTTGAGCACTGGGTGTTATGATGTTACACCCCTAATGTCATCAAGAATCATTTGTTAAATGCCTGTGCGTTTGAAGTGAATTAAATCTGTAAGAGGTATAAAAAATGAAATGACAAGATTAGTGACTTCTTAAAATGAACAGCCCAATTATGTTTGCGGAGCCTTTAAAAGTGACTTGTACAGGTTTGGAGTTGCTAGCTGCTAAGTGATTTGCTTTCTAAGAAACCAACAGCAAAAAGTAATCAACAAACTTCATTAAGTAGCACATTCCTATAACACGAAGGAGACTTTGGGTCATTGGGAAGTTGGAGTTGCCAGCACAGATCTTTTCCATTTAGTTAAATCATGCACTGAACCTTTACAGGCCTGGGTAAAATGGGCCTTCTTCAAAGGACCTGGTAAAGAATATTAGTATGTATGAGACTTGCTCCTGTGTTCCTATAAATGGAGGTCAGCCCTCAATTTTACCCAAAGAAACAGTGAGTATGCTTCAAAGGGCCTCAGGAACACTGCCCAGTTTAAGATGATTTAGCTCAATTACAGCACTGGCAGTGAGAGCATACCATTTATTGATTTGTGGTTCTTGATGGAAAAATTTTCAGTTTTCTACCCTTATGTATAATGCAGTAACCTCTACATTTTACCGCTAGGGGAAGGGAGCAATTTTCTCCAGATAAGAATTGCTAAAGAGTGCCAAGTGTTGATGGCCATTTTCCCTGCTGTCCGCCACTGGTATAAATTGGGATGTTTAATTTGCTGGTATTCAAAGATCTGTACGTGAGCTGATGAGCACCCTATACCATTCGGATTATACTAAAGCGAAGTTGTAGGATGGAATAACATCTTTCCCTTAAATTAAAGCACTAAAGTGGAAATCACTTAAAAAAAAAAAAAACCCACTGACGCTCTAAATAAATCACCGCATTCTGTGGATTTCTATTGTAGAACGATGGCAGGAGCATGGGGACCCATGAGTTTTCTTTCACGAATGTCACTGTATTAGAATTCCATGAATTGCAAAGGCTCTGGAAAGGGGACTGCTAAATCATGTACTTACCGAGCCCAAAAGGTCCTGAAGAAACCCCAGGCCTCACAATATAAAAAGCCATTCTTTGAAGTGTGTGTTGGGGGGAGGGCACTCAGGCACCATTTTACTTATCACTAAAACAGTTAGAAATTCACCTCAATTCTTGTAACTTTCTTACAGATGGAGGGTTCATTCTGGCTCACAAGAAGGGTAGCAGGAAGACAGGATGTGAGAGAAAGGTGTCGTCACTTCCGTCTCTTCCACGAACCAAACCAATAACTGAAGAATTCCTAAATCTGAAACAGCACCTGGAATCTCAGAGGGAGAAGCTATACAATGGAGAGCAGCTCCACCCTTACACTACCTACTGCTATACTTTTCTCTTCCCTCCAGTAGGTTAATTTTGAGGCTATTTAATGACAAGAGTAACTCAAAAACAACTGGCAGTTTATAATCCAGTTAGCAATCTACTGAGTAGCCTATCAGGTCCACAATGTCAGGTTTACTGTTTTTCATAATAAACCAGCACATGGTCTGACATGTACCACGTGCTCACCCTTCTTTGGGGAGTGTATTACCTGATTGATTTTCAGGAATTAAGCATATGGGACCAACATATGTGTAGAAATACAGATACCTCCCAGCACCCATAAGCCCCCATGCCTTCCCTCCAAACGACTATGTGATTTCCCTGTTTCCCCATCTCAGCACTCTAAGTTTTCCATCTCAGGGCTTTCACAAGCATCTTTTTAGCTTCAAAGCCTCGAGGTTCCCTGGGAACCTTAGCCTCCCCTCCAATCCCCTCCCCACCTCCTTCAATCTTCCCCTCCTCATTTCTTCCCCTCCCTGCCTTTCTTCCTCCCCTTTCTCATACACAGGTCTGTTTTCCCTACACCATCCATCAATGCGTTCAAAAACGTCAATCTGAATTGCTTCATCTTCCATTATGTTTGTGAGAGTCATTTACTTTGTTGGGTGTGGTTTTTCCCACTTATCTTTCTAGGTAGAATTTCCCGTCTATTTTACAAGTAAGGAATTGAAGCTCTAGGTTTTAAGTAACTTGCCAAAGCCACAAGGCTAGCGTCCAGCTTCAAGCTCTCTTCTGTCTTTATGCTGCCCAGGCTCAGGTGTGTCAGTCTCTCCCTTAACACCAGAATCTATAAATTGGCCAGTATCTCAACTATGACTTAGAGACTTGATCTGTTTGAAAGCAGTGGAAACAATTTACCTTCTGCCTTAGCTAAGGCTTCCTACAAATGGAAGATTTGTTTAAGACCCCTGATAGAGCCTCCCAGAATTAGGAATTTCTTTGACAAGGACTAAGGTTTAGCAAAAGTCAGCACTGGTAATTCACTGTGCTTTGTGAATGGTTTCTAACGTCCCTCAGAAATAACACCCACACCTTCACCTTGTCTCTCACAGGAGGAGAGGCAGTAGCAGAGAGGAGCTGCAGTGTGCCCTCATCAGGACTCCCTGCGACCCAAACTTTCTAAAAACGACTTATTTATTTGGCCTTTTTGAGACAGGCTCTCCCTATAGCCCCAGCTGGCCTGGGCTCATTATGGTGACCAGGCTGCTCTTGATCTCAGAGATTCACCTGCCCCTGCTTCTCAAGTGCTGGGATTAAAGGCGTGTATCACCATGACCGGCAGATAACTTAAAAAAAAAAGATCAAAAATTTTAACATAAATTTTTAATTTTTTAAAAAACAAATCAGCCTGTCTTTAAACCCTTTCCAATTTTTATCGCTTTAGTGGTTTATTACGAGGGATTTTACTATGTCTTGCGCTGACTTTCAAAGGCCTTTTACATACTAGTAATGCTGTAGAAGGTTCTAAGTTTTCCGTGGTCTGTAACAGAAATGTTTTTTGTCAGAGGTCTGGAGGTAGTTCAGTTTACCCAAATCACAGTAGCTGACTCTGGAGGCTGAAAGAAATGGGCCATCTCTAAGAAGCCACGTCCCCGGCCATGTTTTTTAGCACCTTTTGTTTTGTATCTTCCCTAACCTTTTGTTTTTATTCTTTAGAACAACACAGGAACATTTGTTAGGCAAATATGTGCAGACTCTTTGGGCTATCTAAGGACAGACTATGTGTCCTTCACTTCTGAATCCCACTGGTTGTGGTGACAGAGAGCTGGCCCGGCCTTCAGACACAGGTGAAGAACATACTAAATGATGGAAATCAGAAAATTTAAAGTAAAATACTGAAGTTCTTTGTGTGTGTTAGGAGAGGTTGGGGGGGGGTGTTAGGAGAGAGGTTTGGGGGGATGACCATAGACCTAAGAAACAAACCTGGAAAATTCTAGAAAAGGGATAAAAGCCCTTTAGAACACAAAACTCCCTCTTAGAAGCTGCTAGGTTAGGGTGGCCAGTCAGGCCCAGCCTCATGGTCCAGGGGGAGAGGCCACAGCAGACAGGGATAGGCAGAGTGAGCACGGCTGCTCTCCCCAGCCTGATGGGCTTTTTGCTCAAGTTCTGCAGCTCCAGTTTCTGCTGCCTGCTCCGCACGTGTCAGGCCTCTGGACCCTCAGAGCTGGAGCAGAGGGACCCGCCACTGTCTCCACTGTCTCTTTAAACCTGTTTTTTTTGAAAGTGGGTCTCAGATGTAATGGAGGAGGGCAACAGGAATATCTAGTGCCTCCTCAGAGCCCAGATGGGAGGCCCATTCTCACCTATCTATCCTAATCTCAGGGTTGTAATGTTCCCTCAGTTAAAAAGGGAAAGGGGAGTGGGAGGTATTTAAAGTATTAGAAAATGAGCTCAAGAAGATAAAATCCATCATCTCCTCTGAGTCAGGGAACTGGTACTGCTGCCTGCTACATCCTTCATCCATCTTCAAAGGATGGTGGTGGTGGAACGCCTGCCTTCCTGGCCTTTGGCATCCCTGGTCCCAGGCACAGTGCTTTTTATTGAACAGCAACCCGTTGGTCAGTGAGGGCTGAGTCAGAACTTCAACAGCTCCAATGCATGAGGTCTGCACAAAGCTATACGGTTGTCAAAATGTCATGGCTGGAGGGCTGCCCAGGCTGCTGCAGTGCTCCTCCACCTTGTGTGCACAATGGGGAACTTGCTACAAACACAGACCAACAGATTCTTACCACCAGAGATTCTCACACAGTAAGTGAAGCCCAGAGCCCAGGAAGCTTCATTTCAATTAGAACCGGTGATCTGGATGAAGATGATACATAAAATCACCCAGAAATGCTGGGAAAGAACACACCTCACCAGGGCCCATCATGGCTCCACCAGGTCATCAAGTCACTCCTCTTTGGACTTCTGGCTCCTCATCTGTAACTGAAGGGGTGGGGACCAGACCTGGGACACCTCCACACTGTGGTTCATGTGCTCCTGACTGGCTCCTAGTGAGGCACGAGGGCCGGCAGGCCTCCCTGGAGAGGGCAAACGTGTGCCATCTGCATCCTGCCAAGGGGATAGCAACTAAGCAAGGTGTTGCCTGACTGTTGGCAGTTAGGGAACCGCCATGGTGTGCACCTTGGCAGTGTCCTCCAACTCATATGGTCTCATCAGTGCCACCTGCCCCACAAACACCTGAAATTCCTTTAAGTTTTTAAAAGATTTTTAGAGTAGTTTTAGATATATAGAAAAGTTGCAAAGGTAATAGAAAATTCAATACTCATGTTAACACCTTACATTACTACGGTAAATTGGTCAACACTAAAAAACAGCCCTCGGCTTACTGTTAAGAACTCAGTTCTAGATTTTATTTGCATTTTGCCAATTTTACCATTTTTTGTCTTACAATCCAATCTAAGAGAGCCCAACAGCCCAACCTAATCTCTTTTGGTTTGTGGAAGTTTCTTAGTCATTTCTTGTTTCTGTTCAGATATCCAGTAGAAGTTCCTCAGTTAGGTTTGTCTGATGGCCCCACGATCAGAACAAGGTTATGAGTTTTGACAAAAAAAAAAAAGGAAAGAAAAAAATGCCGCGGAAAGGGTGCACCCCTCATCTCACATTAGGGTCACATGCTATCAACAGGATGGGCCACTGGTGAAGTCTACCATGAGTAACGTGGTTAAGTAGTGTTTTCCCCAAATCTCTCCACTATATGTTTTAAGATTTTAAAACATATAGTGTTCTGTGTGTGACTATGCACACGTGTGCATGTGTCTGTGGAGGACAAAAGAGGGTGTCATATCCCTTGAAGCTAGAGTATAGGTGGTTGTAAGCTGCCTGACCTGGCTGCTGGGGACTCTAGTCCTCTGCAAGAGCAGCAAGCATTCGTAACTGCAAAGCTGCCTCTCCAGCTCCACTATAATGCTTTTTTGAGTGAGTTCTAAGAGGATAACGCTTTGCTCTTTGCCATTAAGAGTCACCAGGATAAGTTGGACATGGGGGAATTAGGCATTTCAATCAAGCTTTGTACCTGGTTACCCCTGCTTGGGGGATGAGCAAGATACATGGGGGGTTGGAGTCATCTATAACCTTTGCTGGCTACAGTATCTAACTTTCCAGTGAAGTGGCTCATCAGCACTGGTCAGAGACTGTGACCTGTCATGGGGCTTAGTTAAGAAATAGGTTCTTATGGGTAGGCTTGCCAGCAAGCCCACGAACTGTATTTTACAGAGCTCCTGTGTGACTGTGAATCTGATGTACCCTAGCCTTTAAAGAATGAACGATTTTTCTTTCAGCTGAAAATATCCTCTCCGGGTTCCACTCCAGTCCTTGCATCTGCCAGCAGGTGGACCCAGAGGTCTACAACTCGAAGTCTGCAGAAGAAAACTAGGACAAATTTCAGTCAACAAAGCATCCGCATTGTAAGCAGAATTAGGGTTATTTTGAAACAGATGGGCTCTACAGAAGCTGCTGCACTGAATATCATGGAGCTGTTTATCGTCTAGATGGTCTGAACCCCACGGATGATTTGCCAGCATCTAGCAGTTTCCATGTCATTTCACAATTCTTCCTGAGCAAAGGAGACTGACAAGGCCCGGGTAGCGGCGTAGCCGTGAGTACGAATAGAGATTTCCACCAGCTTCAGATTCAGACTTTACCCTTGCTATTGTGTGCACTGCCTCGTGTTTCTGACTGCTCTGATCTGTAGCTCCTTTACCACAGTACCTCAAAAGATAATCAGAGACAATCACTCCTAGATGCAGTAATACTAAAAATGATTTCTTTAAGACTAATCAATCCAGGTGTGGTGGCACACACCTTTAACCCCAGCACTCTGGGAGGTAAAGGCAGGCGGATCTTTGTGAGTTCAAGGCCAGCCTGGTCTACATAGTGAGTTCCAGGCCAGCTGGAGCTACAGGGAGACCCTGTGTCAAAAAGACAAGAAAAAAAAAAGACTGATTAAAGTGATTCTGCTAACTGGCTCACATTCCCACTCAAACTGTATTAGTCACTTTTCTCATGGCTGTGACAACATTCCTGACAGAAACCAACTTAAAGAGGAAGGACTTATTTTGCTCATGGCTTCTGAGAGTTCAGTGCATGATGCTTGGTTCTTCATGGTTGGGCAGAACATGACAGCACAGGAGTGTGTGGTGGTGGAGCCTGTGGCAGAGAACCTTCTTCACTTTGTGGGGAACAGGAAGGAGAAGAAAGCAAAGGGGCTAGGGCAGGGCACAGTTACCACAGACAAGCCACCAGAGACCTGCTTCCGTTAACTAGACTGTGTCTCATACTTTTCAGTACCTCCCAACACTGCAATCATATTATAAATTCATCTTCAAGGGATTGAACTACTCATGTGGTCAGTGTGATAGTTTGAATGAGAATTCCCCTAACCCCCATAAGCTGCAAGTATTTGAACAGTGTCCCTAGTTGGTGGCTGTTCTGGGAAGTTTAGAAGGTGTGGCCTTACTGGAGGAAGTGTGTCTCTGTGGTGGGCTTTCACCCATTTCCAGTTTCTCTCTCTGCTTTCCTGTACCTACTTGAATATGTGAGTGCTCAGCTTTCTGCTCTGGCTGCCTCCTCCTGCCGCGCCTCCCCTCCATGATGGGCTCTTATTCCTCTGGAACCATAAGTCAAATAAACTCTTCCTTCTATAAGTTGCCTTGGTCATTTTTTTAATGCTCTGGCTGCCTCCTCCTGCCGCGCCTCCCCTCCATGATGGGCTCTTATTTCTCTGGAACCATAAGTCAAATAAACTTTTCCTTCTATAAGTTGCCTTGGTCATTTTTTATAATCACAGCAATTGAAAAGTTACTAACACAGTAAGTATGTCAATTTAATGTCTGCCCCCCCGCCCCCAGGCTCCAAGTACTTGAACATTTTGTCCCCAGATGGTGGCACTGTTTTGGGAGGTCTTAGAAGGTGTGGTCATGCTGGAGGAAGCATGTCACTGGGGTGGGCTTAGAGAGTTCTTAAGCCTGGCTGGATCTCTGGTCTACTTCCTGTGCCTGCTTGAAGATGTGAGAGCTTAGCTTCTGCTCCTATTCCAGCTACAGGCCTTCCTGCCATGATGGACTCTTGCCCCTTTGGAATCATAAGCTAAATAAACTCTTCCTTTAATAAGTTCTCTTGTCATGGTGTTTCTATCATAGCAAAAGAAAGGTAACTAATACAGTGAGCATCCCTCACACACACACAAAGGTGTGTTTTACTAATCTAGGCGTTTCTTAATCTAAAGTTGACAATCAAAATTAGTCACCATATACTTCTACTTATTCTTTCCCCCAATCCTATTCGCTTCTGTCCCTACTCCTTGTGCTGCTCCAGAAGAATGTCAGAAGGAAGTAAAGGAGGCCAGGAGAAAGAGAGTGGAAAGGTCATTGATGATGATGATGACCATTCTGATGATGCCTGGTGTAGTGATTCAGAGAGTGGACAGCGGTATAACAGGAGTCACAATGTGGTTTCACTTGGGGCTTTTCTTGCATGCCACTGGGCCAACTAGGACATATAAACAGACCATTCCCTGGGTCCTAGAAATTTGCAAAGGCCTCCACAACCAATGGTTCTTCCCAGGATTACTTGTTGCCTTAGCCTGTGATCCCAGGTAGCTGTGGCCACCCTGCCTGGTTGGTGCAAGTTCAGGGAAGCCACAAAGGCACTGCTATGGGCTGAGTGTCTGTCCTTACTCCTCTAACGCATATGTTGAAGTTCTAATCTTCAATGTGACTATATTTTCAGGTGAAGCCTTGGAGAGGTTGTTAGCTGGAGCCTCCACAATGAGATCAATGCCCTTGTAAGGGAATGAAGAGACCAGAGCTTGCTGTCTCTGCTAGGCACAAATGCAAAGGCTATTAACCCTAGGCAAGGGACCGCAGCACCCTGTCCTGTTGTGCCAGCACTTAGGATTCCCAGAATAAACTTCTGCTGCTTAAATTACCTTGTTAAGGTATCTGTCAAAGCATCCCAAACTAAGACAGCATCTTTGAAGTTGGCAGCTTGGCAAACAGTGGCTCAGCAGCTTCTGGGCAGGCATCCAGCAAGCTGAGGGAAGAACAGACCAGCGTCTTTATGGATATGACTCTATGGTGTCTCCAGACCAGACCAGCCCTCCAAGGACTACTGTGGGAGTTGTATAGTATACCCTCTTATATGAACAGGGGTAGGGGTTCCTCCAGTCGCAAACAACAAAATCCCCCAAACCCAAGGCTTCACATCCTCCGTTTAGAGATATTAACAAAAAACACTGAGACCTGTTTGATTTTTCTTCTCATTCCTACTTGAGTTTCAAGCCAGTGTGTCCCAATTTCCACCTCTTTAAGCAAAAGACCAAGGCCATGTTTTCATTGACCTTAGAAATCACAGACTATTTAAAATTTAGCTACTATTTCCATCAAACCCCCCAGTTTTTAAAAAAATACCTACTTGCATTAAAAGAAAGAAAAGCAGACATCATCTTAAGAAATCAATGAATAAGGAGAGGAAGATGTAGAACCAGTAGGAAGAGGATTTTGGAGAAAGAGTTGAAAACCTGAGCTGCGGGCACCTACCTTAAGTGCAGGTCGCACTGGACAAGTGTCAGTGATGTGCTGCTGGGTCAATAGCAGGGAGGGGACTGAGATGGGTGGCCTCTAGCAGAGGAGGCCAGACTGACCAGCAGTAAGGTCAAGGAAGAGATCCTGCATCCACTTGCTGCTTCTGTGCCACATTTCCACCCAAGCACCAACCACATGCCTCAAAGGGCTGATGATACTGGATCTAGAGTAGTGTTTCCCCAACTCATGAGTTTGGGAAGAGACAGAGTCTAGGGTTCTGAGTTCCAAATCAATATCTACAGTGGGACCACCTGCATTTTTAACAGGTACCTTAATTGAAGTGGGTTGGATGCCATCAGCCCATGTACTCTGAGGCACTCTGATCAGTATATAGGTCACACTATATACTGGAACTATATTGGGTTTTGACCACCTGTACCAGTGCACCACATTTGATTTTATACTGCTACACTTTGAATCACACTTTCCGTGAGCTACAGATGTTGGTAGATTTCTACGTTATGCTATGCTCAACTCTGGATGACACCAGTTTTAAAAAATATTGAGGCAATCAAACTTTTCTGAATACATCAGATACAGTTGTAAAACTGCCCTGGAAACTCTATTAGTGATGACACTAGAGTAGATGGGATTGCCCAGTGTCACTCGCCCAGCTCTCAGAACACAGAGGTTTGCCTGTGGATCCCCAGTGTCCTATACATGGTGGGCACAACCATAGATGCTTGACAAATGCCAGGAAGATCCAGCTAATGTGCCAGCCAGGAAAGGGGGCAGGTAAACACTGGTAGGACCAGAAAGGACAGAGAGAGGGGAAATCTCAATGCCCAGGAAATTTCCATTTCTGCCCTCAGCTACAGAGTAGTTGCTGAGTTCTAAGACATACGTGGGTGTGGAGGAGATAGGAAGGCTATGAAGGCCCAGGCTTTAGCATTACAGTCTAAACTCATGAAGTCGGCTGGGCCCTAAAGTTCTAAACATATTAATGAACATTCAGGATCAAGAAATGGGCTGACATATTCAAGATGTATTATATTTACATGCACTGAATGATGTTTTAAAGGCCTTAAAAATTCAAATTGGTGCTGGGCGTGGTGGCGCACACCTTTAATCCCAGCACTCAGGAGGCAGAAGCAGGCAGATCTCTGTGAGTTCAAGGCCAGCCTGGTCTACATAGTGAGTTCCAGGACAGCTGGGGCTACAGGGAGACCCTGTCTCAAAAAGACCAAAAATAAGTAAATAAATAAATTCAAATTGGAGATGGAGAGATGGCTCAGTGGTTAGGAGCACTGGCTGTTCTTTCAGAAGATGCTGGTTCAAATCCCAGCACCCACATGGCAGCTAACAACCATCCATAACTCCAGTTCCAGGGGATTCAGCATGCTCTTTTGACCTCCATGGGCACTACACAACATGAGTGCACTTACACACATGCAGGCAATATACTCATACACATAAAATGAAAATAATAAATAAAAATTTCAATTATTCACTTTTTAAATACCATAAGCCTAGTTAGTGCATAACTGTGTGTCTAGATGTATTGGCATCAACACATGTTATGTAAACAATCCCTGACTTGGGAAATTGTTCCTGACATTCATAGTGGTCCAGGAAAGCACAGTAGTTTGCAAAGCCCTCATCAAAGTCAAAAGACCCTGGGACTCCATCTCTTGCGAGCTGAAACTGTGGCCATGACAGTGAGGTGATCAATCACAGGGCCGGGCCAACAGTACCATGGGAAGACATTCTACTGTAGTCCCACCATAAGACAGAAAGCAATTTGTACTCCATGGATGGCCACATATGAATTTGTCAGGCCAAAAGACAAAACTAAAGTAAAATAAATTAAAAAGAAAAAGAAAAGGGAAAAAAAAAGACAGGGATGCTGGGAGGTTGAAAATCAGTGAAAGAAGGCATTCTTGCAGAAAGCATGGTATTCCTGGCTTGTGATTGGAAAGACCTGGCAGATAAAGTGGAAGGTGCGGGTGGCCCAACTCTGTATCCTTGCAGAGTGGCTGAGCTGGGAGGTCACAGCCTGAGAGGTCATGTAGAGAAACACACAGGAGTCTTTGTGCCTCAGAGCTCAGATTAGCCAGGCTAAGGCTGGGTCAGCGTGAGCCTGGAGATGTGATGGCTGAAGCCAGTCTCTGTAATGTAGAGACTAGCTCTTTAACTATCCTGGAAGTATGAGCATTGCTTATAAAACAAACTTCAAACTTGTTTCTTCATGTGACAGCATGGAACCTAACCTTGAGCCTAATTACCACTTTCTGTGTGGTCTTCTAGGTCTGATAAAATCACCCTCCCCTGACTCCTGACCTTGTGCACCATTAAACCTTGTGCTTATGTGTGCATACATGCAAGCATGAAGGGCCTTGCATGTTTGTGTATGTATGCATGTGCTTTATATGCATGAATGCATTAATCTACATAGGAAAAGGCAGCCCGAAGAGATATAGCATCCAAACAAACCCTCCTGCACTCATGAAGATCCACAGACTTTGGGGAGGGGGGGTGCTGTTTACATACTCTTGAAATAGCCTGCTTCTAATTGCCTCAAACTGACTAAAATTACTCTCAGGAATTATTTTTAAATGGTCTGTCCTAAGGAGATATATTTAACAACAATAAAAGTGAGTTGTTCCTAAACACCTGTTCACAATTATCAGTAAGTAAAACTTACTTTATGAACAGAAAGAGAGAAACCAGAAGCAAACACTTTAAACTTTATATAACAAGTTAGGAATCTAGAACTAGACTCATCTTGGATAGCTGAAGGTTTAGTTGAGAAGGGTATGTTGCTCTCTGAACATTTTTAGAACATCTAAGTATGTGATTTGGACAGATAAAAAGTTGGTACTAAAAGGCCTATTTACGGCTTCAAGATGAAAAGTAAAGATTCAATAAAGTTGCCAGGTGAGGTGGTGCATGCTCAACCCCAGAACTCAGGAGGCAGAGGCTGGAGGTCAAGGCCAGCCTTGGCTACACAGCGAGTTCAAGGCTATCTTGCTCTACATGAGATCCTGTCTGAAAATGAATAAATAAAATATTGGATAAAGTGTGGGAAGGAGAGTCTGTGTGAGAGGCATTCAGGAGGTCACAAAAACTACAGATTTTCAGAGCAAGGGGACTGAGTTTCAGAGAGGGGACGTGGTTTATCTAAGGGCCCGGAGCAGCGCAAGCATGCCCATCTGCAGGTTCCTCGGCTGCCTATTCAGAAAGCACGGCTGTCCTCTTTTCTCCTCTAGCTGTTTCACCCTTGCCGAATCCCTGTGCTACTTGACTGTGGTGGGGAACTGCGGACTAGACCAGGCTCTGTAGGGAGAGATGAGTTTGAATACAGGCTTGGCCCCTGACTTTTGCCCTTGGACAAGTTACTGCCTGCATGGATCTCAGATTTCTTATTT
Source organism: Nannospalax galili (assembly GCF_000622305.1). Taxonomy (NCBI): domain Eukaryota; kingdom Metazoa; phylum Chordata; class Mammalia; order Rodentia; family Spalacidae; genus Nannospalax; species Nannospalax galili. The sequence continues at coordinate 13,512,811 of NW_008360326.1, read as the reverse complement.
GTACAGCCTGGAAATCTACATTCTGAAGACCAAGTGGTTAAAAGGAGTCTAGCACCCAACACAAAGCAAATCCATGAGAGTTAAGACTTTCTGTTACCCTAAAAACACTCTTTCCAGGCTATCCCAGTTCAACAGGGTCTCCATCATTCATCCAGTTAGCCACATACCAGAACCTTTCACACCTGACACCCTCCTTTAGTACCCCAATTATATCTATCATCAAAGCCTATTTGTATATTTAAAAATATTTTATTATTATTTTTTTAACAGAGCACAGGGTAGGAGTTTATTTACAGAAGAGTGGGAACCCCTCATTTATGGCTGCATTGTAAAGTCCACACTCAAATACAGAACCTGTGACTTCCCGATAGCCAGACAAAATGGTGAGAGAGGTGCCTCTTGGCGTTCTCAGCTTATAGATCCTTTGCCCCCCTCCCCAAATGCAGCTAAGGTTGACTGATTGGGTGGGAGGGGTAAGTGACTCCCCCTTGGATCCTTGATGAGTGTGGGAAGAAGGGTGACTATAGCTTACCTGCATAGTGGTCAGAGGACACTTCCAGTTAACACTCCACCCCTTCCTCCAGCTCTTACATTCTTTCCGCCAACCTCTTCCACAAAAGTCCCTAAGACTTAAAGGGGTGGGATGATCTTCCTCCCATTGTGGCAAGGCACTGAACTTCTGGGTCTCTGCATCATCTGTTTTCCATGGGCTGTTGGCCAGTTTCAGTGGGATTCCATCTACACCACGGGGAGGCCGGACTATTTGTATCTTAACAAGCGTGCTTCCTGAACACTTGCTTTCCATTTGCCCTGCCACCAACTCTGTCTGAGTCACCTGTTTCACGAGTCCACATAGGTATCCAAGCCCTAAAACAATCTCCCATGCCTATTCTTTTGTTGGGACCAGCCAGTTCTCAGAGTAGCTGGGAGATCTTGTAACGAATACTCACTCATCAACTTCACTCTCTGCCACAAATCCTCAAAAGGATTCCTTTATTTTAGAATAAAACAAAAAATCTGTACCCCCTGGTGAGCCCCGTGAAGTAGGCTGCCGGCCTCCTTTCTGGTTGAGTCCCTCACTCTGCCCCTTCTCCCAGCTTTACCCCTCAGCCTTACTTCCTACTATTTTCAGCGCAAACTCCAGATCTTCAGGAAAGTGGTAGGACTCTGTCCCTTATCATTCCAATGTGCCTCCTTTGTCCTTGGGCAAAGATCTCTTCTCTTCTCTGCAGTGCTGGAGATCAAACTCAAGGCCTTGAACAGGCTAGGTAAGCACTCTACCACTGAGCTATACCCTCAGTCCTGCACCCACTTCTTCCATGTGTGTGATCCCCCAGTTAGTGTTTATTCATGAATCCAATTATTTCAATATTGTGTATCCTCATGGGCCTGTGCATTCCATGGGGGGCAAGGATGGCAAGGCTCTGTGTTCCTAGGATGAAGGAATGCAGGACTAGAAGAGAGAGTGGGAAAGGGTATGGTTCTATCATATTCATTCTACACAGGGAAGGACTGAGGCTCAAGGAAGGTGAGGCGTTCCCCAGGTCTCACTGCCCTATGTCCAATCAGGTCTCTGCCCAGTGTTCTTTCTACGCCACCACGTTATCTTTGAAGCTGGGTCCACATGACTTTCTTCACGATCTGACATTTCCTCACTCTGACCAATGGCTCAGAACATTATTTTTAAGTGGGAAGCTCTGAGCACACACAATCGGCCATGGAAAGAAGAGAATGTAAACTGATACAGAAAATAGTTGAATTCAAAAAGAAAACAAACAAAAAAAAATCTGATGATCTGAAAGAGACCAAGGGTTTGTTGCTGTTTAGGCCAAGTGTAACAGTGTTCCATGACTGTTTCTGTGGATCTGAAGGCTGTAGGTGAGGGCATCTCACTTGGCAAAGGGCCTATGCGGTTTTCAGATAACGCTCTTAGGGAGCAAACATTAATGGGAGTAGAAGCCCCAGTAAGGACGCTATGCCGGCATGACTGATCTGAATGGAATGTGCGTCTGAGTCATTTGTAGCTTTAAATACTATAGAGAGCAGGATTTATAAAACACGCCCAAACAGCCCCTCTTTGATGTGGTAAAATCTTAAAACCACATTGTTCAAATTTACGCTAAAATGCAAACCCTTCATGTTTACAATGGTACTATTGGAAGAATACATATAAAAGTACAACTGTTCCATTTAAAGGCGAGACTTTAGAACAATAGGGACACTCCCAGCACAAATTTATGAGCTGCTAAATTTCAAAAGGTTTCCTCAATTACCAGTGAAGGCTCCTGATGTCTCCGCAGTCTGATATAGGGCTGCTTTGGATGGAATGTTGGGTGCACTGCTTTTATTAGAACTTGCTTTTCCCTCAGATGACAACCTCTGGGCATCTCCTAGTGCCTCATCTGATCCTAATTATGCTGTATGGCCAGGACAGTGTCTGAAGGGTCACCACTGCTCCTGGAGCAGGCTACAAATTATACAAAATGAATTGCATTGTAGCTGCCACACTGTGAACCGGGCCTTCCAACACAAAATGCCGACATCCAAGTCATTTTATTATAAAAAAAAAAAAAAAACCAGAGGGGATCCTTTGGGATTACAAACATCTGCAGACATAACAATCTGGAGAATTCTGGTCAGCTATTTTGGACACACGGGGGCAGGCGAGGCTGAAAAGCAAAGTAAATTCACTTCATATTCTTGTTTACAGAGGAGGAGGTGACAGTCAATGAAGACGCGATCACACTAACACAAACCAAAATGAACATCGAGTACGCTGCAGGGAGACTGAGAGTCCAAGCTGCAACACCACAGAAATAGGCCCCAGTGATGGTCCTTGACCCCTATAGGCTCAGCTTCCTCCTGAATACAGACCTGCAAAACCACATAGCCATAAGCAGTCAGGAGCCAGGAGCCTCGGGAGAGCAGAGGCTGCTTATTTCTGAGTCTGGTTTGTAAGGCCAGACTTACTACAGCCTGAGGTGCAGCAGGCCCCATGTCTGGTGCCAAGAAAAAGATCTTTAAGAGGAGAGGTGGGGTACACTCAAAGGAACCTTGGGTTTTGAAGATGAAGCACTACCAAGGTGGGATAGGATCATGAGAACAGTCTCGCAGTTATCCAGACTTTGCACTATCTTCCTGTCCCAGGGCCCAAGTGTCCACACCCAGGCACGAGTGGGTAGGGGGGACTTCTAACCCATTCTCCTCCCTCCCTTCTAAATGAGTCAGTGATCTGGTGTGTGAATTCAGCCTGTTTTCTTTCTTAAGGAAACGAATGCTCTAGAGATGCTTAGGGCAGAAGCAGCATTCAATGCAAGAGAATGCATAGATGCCCACCACAGTGCAGATGCCACAAGGAAGAAAAGCTAGAAGAGAGTTTGAGGGGGTGAGGTATGGGGAGGGGCTGTAAATACTGACAACTAATTGCAAACTATCCCTGCCCTGGGACACCCTATGGGTACACTCCTCCTTTAGTGCTGCTGCACACCAAAAGACCTAGGGCCAGTCTCACTTTGCACTGAAGAGTCACTGGGTAGGTATTCTCATTTCTCTGTCTGCTGGTGCCACCAGGGGCAGTGTGCACGAGTGTGTGTGCATGCGTGATCTTCAAGGTTAAGTTTGACCAGGAGATAATGGTGAGGTATCAGATAGGGATCTAAGAGATGCTGGATGGTAGCTCTAAGCACCCCATAGATGAGCAAGGCAGTTTCTTCTCTTGAGGCCATTCAATCCTATGGGACCCATGCATAAGATCAAATGAAGATGTATGTACAAATTTTAGAACTTATTGGACCACAGAGGCCACATATGCACAATTACATCTTCCAGATGCTAAAATGGAGTTCAGAAGTTAAGAACACAGCCAGCTATGACAGTGTTGGAACTAGAACCAGCTCCCTTTGGTCCCATGGCCTACAATGATGTGCCTCCAATTTATCATGTCTCACAGTATACAAGCTCAACGAGGCTTCAAGAGAAAGGGTCACTAAGGGGGCTTAGGAATTGGCCATCTGCTCATGAGTCCACAGCCTGGCCCTGTGAGAACAGTGTCTTCCCTTTGACTTGGACTACAAATACTCAAAGTGCAGCTGGCAAGAGGTTAACCTTCCATCAAACAAGTCTGCTTCTTAATTGATGTCTCTCCTTTTCTCTGACTCAACTGAGCAAAAAGGCCTAGCTAATCTCAAACCAAATTTCAGTCTTTTATTTGACAGCAAAGTAGGCTGAGAGCTATGTTGAAAGCACAAGGCACGGAAGGTTAGATTCCTAATTACTTAACACCTCACTCAGTGCTGCATTAAAGGAGCCATGGATGAGGCTGCCCCGGCTGTCCCTCAAGGGTGTGAAACTGCACAGGGAAGTGGCCGTCGCCTCAAGATGGAACACACCTGCTCACTGACTCCATCATTGTTATCACACTCAAAGACTGCAAGAAAGACATATGGACTTCAGTTCTGCCAGTGACCCAGGCAAATCACATCTCTTCCCACCAGGGTGCCCCTCACTCATCCAGTCACAATGAACAGCAACCAAAGGCCTGGCATTTGAAGGAATGAAATCTCTGTGTTTAGATTTGCTTAATCATGGTCTTTCTTTTAGGAAAGGAAATGTCTGAGATATAAAATGTTAGAGAAGTCTTTGCTGAATGGGGGTTAGGCAATGAGGTGACATCCTGGAATCACTTTATCGAGCACTCGGAGGGTGGTAGAGCTTCAAGCCTAATAAATAAGCACTGGATGGGGACAGTTTAAAGGCAAGCGAAGGAGGAAGTGAAGTAGAGAGGGGGCTAGAAAACTTCACCTTCCCACCATCCTCAGACAGTCAAACCACCCAGCACTCACCTCATGATGCCCAGCAGCATCTCTAGCACATGAAAGCATCTCAAACAATTTTCTAGAGTCATTACTGTCTCAAATTGATGCCAGGAAAATCTCATTCTCTCTTGGGAGAAAAACACACTTTGGGATTCCTGCCACTAATTAATTGATCTAGATGAGTTTAGAGAAAGATCATCTGAGGATGGTTTTATGAACACACACACACACACACACACACACACACACGCACGCACGCACGCACGCACGCACGCACCCGCGCTATGCAGCATTTCAGTCACTGATAGACTGTACACATGACAATAGTCCCATAAAATTATTTTATGCAGTGATAAGAGCCCGATCCAAGTGACAGCAGACAGACTGCTCTCCAAGAGAACAAGTTTGTCTTATTTACTGTGGTGACACAATTGCAGGTTTCAATGACTACATGGAAAGATTGAGTCCCAAAGAATTTTCATGAAGGCGGGGGAGATCCCCCATTTCCGACTCCTGCCTTGACCCAGAAGCTGGCCCATAAGCAGTCCTGTGGGTTTTGAGTTTACCTTCCACTGAGCCCACTACGGCCTCCAGTGTCCTGTTCATGTGCAGATGTGCAGAGTGCATTTCAGGAAGTCAAGCTGAGGAAGAAAAGGCTGACTCCGCCCCTCAGGACATCCTTCCCTGGGCTCCCCTCTCACCACTTAGTCCCTCTGTCTCCTTTCACAAGCAGTGGCTCTCTCTCTGGCTTCCCATCATGCTCTATAGCTCTGAAGGAAGGCCACATAATATTCCAAAAAGACGTCACTCATGAAAACATACAAATCATGTGAGAAATACCTAAAACTAAACACCTAGAATTCTAAAAAATAATAACAACAAAACAGGGAAAACCCACCTTTTTGATTTTACGAAGGAGTTTATTTCTATATTACTAATAGCCACATTTATCCCCTGCACGTAAAGCAGAATAAATTTTAACAGTGAAGCAGAGTGAAGAGTTGGTGGCCTGAATGCAGCTATCGTTTCACTAAACTGTCCAATCTCTCGGGTCTCAGCTCTAATAGAAAAGAAAATGGTTCTGGAGAGAAACAATGAGGGAAACACGAGAAAGCAGTTGCTGTCGAGAGAGGGTCTCTCTATGTAATACAGGCTGGCCTCGAACTTGTGATCCTCCTGCCTCAGCTGGGATTGCAGACGTGCACTGCCACACCCACGACTGCACTGTGAATAGAGTTTGCAGGATGTCCTTTGAGCTTCGCTAGGTTTATAGAATAAAAGAGGAGCAAGCTGTTTAGAGGGCTAGATACGTCTTGGTGCTAGGCTGCACCATGCATTAGCTGTTCACCTGCTTGTTAACTCCTCTATTCCTTACCTCATGTACTTGGTCATCCAACAATATTTCTTAAGTCCTTTGCTGGACTCTGTCATAGCAGTGAGGGAGGAGGGGATAAAAGAGCAAGAGATGCCTTCACCTGGACGAACATGCTAAGGGACTCTGACTGTTTTAGACCTACAGTAATTAATTGGCTCCAGAGTGAAGAAACTATGAAACAAAGTAAAAATTATTTAATTAAATGCCCAAGAAAAGCACATTTCAACCGTTTACAACTCATTATACATAAGATTATATATACTAGTATTATATGTACTTATATTGATTTATTTAAATTGTATTTAAATACTGTGGGTGGGACTGTTTGGAAATGGTAGAGAGTGGACTCCCCTATGCCAAAGTCCACAAAGATCAACTGTCTCCACATGGTAGACAGGACGTCTCTAACTCTCACAGAGATTACAGTCTGGTCAAGGCAGGTACATGTCACCAGCCATAATTATCTCATAAAATATCAAAGAAAGGAGTATCTTCCAACTTCCTCATGAAAACAAACCCCAAACAAAACCAGAATTGCAGCACTGAGTAAAGTTTTTGAGGACAAAAATTAAAAACACACATAGACTGGAAAATATTTCACAGGCTGGCAGAGACAAAAGAAAAAGTATTATCTGCTTAAAGCCCTGTTCCTCCAGGTAGTGAACGCGCCCCTGAACACGAGGCATCTGCTGCCTGTGCAGGCACTCAGAGTTGATCCAGATCTCAGCCACACCCCAAACAAGGGGGCCCTGGTGTTCTTCTGCAATCAGCAACCTTCTTGACAGACAAACCCAAACCTGGACACTCAGGGACAGGCAAAATCTGGTCCATACCTTGGGAATCCAAAGACACAGGTTTTTTTTGTTTTTTTTTTTTTTGGTCTTTTTGAGACAGGGTCTGCCTGTAGCCCCAGATGTCCTGGAACTCACTAGGTGGATCAGGCTGGCCTTGAACTCATAGCGATCCACCTGCTGCTGCCTCCTGAGTGCTGGGATTAAAGGCGTGCGCCACCACGCCCGGCCTTTTTTTTTTTTAAACGCTTCTTTTAGTTAAAACAAAAAAGAAGAAAAATAAAAAAGAACGAAGCTGGTTTTCAATTGTCTTCAGCCAAGCAGATTCTACTTCTATTTACTCTAAGAATAAAAAGCTAGAGATGCTCCTAAACTCAATTTCACTTCTCTCTTTTGTGGACATCTTCTAACCGTTCATCTCTCTAGCTGGCAATGGCAATAGGTCAAAGGAAAATGAACTCAATGTTGCAAAGAAAGGATCACATGGCAAAGCCCAGAAAGGGGCCCTAGGAGGCAACTTGCCTCCATGTTCTGTCCTTTCTTGGTTTCCACAGTCCTCTTCATTATACCATTTGGAGGGCAGGGTGGGAGAGGGCTGGGGTGGTGACATTACCAGAGTAAAGTGGCCCAGGATATAGAAAACAAAGATGAAGAGGATTTAACAGTTGGACAAACTGACTGGTTGCTTCAAAGGTATTCAGTGCACTAGACCCTGCTGAGCCCAAGCTTTCTCTTGTGCCTCCCCATGGGATGTGCTGAAATGCCGAGATGATAAACAGCACATTTAATGAAAACAAAGAAAAAATTAGCATCATGAAGAATGAAAATGTACTAAAAATACTTTTAAAAGACTTCAAACATGAAATCACATTTACAAAATAACTTTTTAATGACTTAGACAAAAATGATTCAGGAACATATGGATTACATTTCCTTCAAAATACATAAGGCTTTGTGAACTAGAGGAGACTTGCTTGGCAAAATTAGTTTGGTTTGTAGTGCACAGCTCTGGGAGGAAGAAGTTAGGCGGTCCTCGCTTTGGCACGCCTTTCCTGGTGCTGTCTCTGGTGACTGTCAATTGCCTACATTACCTAAGAAACTTGGAGCAAATTTCTTGGAAATGGTTTAACTCTTTTCCTATTTAGGCAAAGTATTCGGTAAGTTTAGAATAAATGCATCTCCTTCACCTTCAACAGCTCAAGGACAGAGCTTGTTTATTTAATTGTTTTGCACTGCGTTAGGCCCAGACCAGCAGCTCTGGTATTTTGTGCACAGTATAGCCTGGTGTAAAGGTGGGTTCTCATTCCCTTTTAGTCAGTCAGAGAATGCTACTTTTTTAAAAGTTGAAGACACACATTTTAGACAAAGTTTTTAACCAAAAGGCTCTGTTTTACCTTTTCCTCATCCAGCTCATGCCAATATTATTCCCATCACCATTACTTTAAATTAATTTAGAAGTGGTGGCACCTGCCTTTAATCCCAGCACACTAGAGGCAGAGGCAGGTGGATCTCTGTGAGAATGTGGCCAACCTGGTCTACATAGTGAGTTCCAGGCCAGCTAGCAGACCTGTTTCAAAAACAAAAAACAAAAACCAACAATAAAGTAATTTAGAATCTGTAGTGTTTACTGTTTTCTCTGGGGGAGAAAAGTTCTGACAGTTACAGAACTTGGTTTTTTAAAGGATGAGGAAATAGCTAAGTTCAGTGAAAGGCAAACTAAAGACACCTACTGTCCTTTCCTTCTGGGCATTTTTCATCAGGTGCTTTGGTTAGGTTTTAGCCATGAAGCTGTCAAGAATGTCTGCTACCCATTTATGACTCTCCGCTTCTTCAAGGATTAGAACAAGGGCCACATCCTTCAAGAACATTCAGTCTCCAACTGTGACAGTCTTTGGGGATTTTCAATGGAGCTAGCCCCTCATACCCCCGTTCCCAGTCCAGGGTGCTGCCAGGAATGTACCTGGTGTTGTGATTAAAGTCCACAATTAATTGACTTTAAGGGAGATTATCTTAAACCATATGGATAGGCCTGATTCAGTCAGCTGAAAGACCTCAGGAGGAGTAGCAGAGGAAATTACACTGTGGATTGCATCTTCAGGACTCCCCCATGCCCCCCATGGTCTGCCCCACGGAATCTGGACTTACCTACTCAGTCCCCACAACTAAATAAGTCAATTCCTTGCAGTAACTCTTAACACTATCTCCTGCAGCTGAACTCTGGCAATGCCCCTCGGTGTTCTCTAGTTTAATCCTTAACATTTCTAACTTATTGCTGGTTCGGCTACTTCTTTGTAGGTAATCTCAGGTGCCTTTGTAAATCACACAGTACTTAGTCTTATGTGTGAATAAATATTTGCTAGAAGAATTAAACCGGAATTAAATCACACAAGAACAGGACAAGCAAGTGTTTTACCATCCTGGAGGCTCATTAACCTCATACAGAATACCCACAGGAAGTATGTCCAGCAAAAGCGAGTCGCAGTCTCAGAGGTAATGTCACAAAGAAGCCATCACTGTCAACTAAAAACAGGCTATGTGACCCTCATTGCATAGAGCAGTTCTATAGAGGCAAGGTAATGGCCCTGGGCCCCAGGCCCTGAATAATAATCATACTCTCCCTTGCTCCTGTTATTGAGAGGACCAAACCACACACACATTGGCCTGGGGACACAGTACACCCATATCTAATTTAAAAAGTCACCTTCTTACCATTAAACACAACTATCGAGCTACAGAATAAAGATTTGCTCCAACAACAACTTCTTCTAAAGTGAGTTGCTGAATTATGGATCAGAAAAATGGAAAACTAACATAATAAATTGTGAGGGACGCCAAAGCCACGGCATGCAGAAAAATTTTAGGTGGGATAAGAACTTTTACCTCTAGACACTCTATCTAGGCTAATTTATATAAAACTTATTATTAATTCTACAGACACTTAAGAGTCTTCTTATAAGCCAGGTGTTGGGTAGGCATGTCCTCCGACGCAACTAAAACTGAACTCCCAGAGACTCACAGGGGGAGGGTCTAGAGACGGAGCTGAGAAACGCTGAAGGGGGCGGGGCAGTGGCCATTTTGGAACAGGGAGCAGCCCCTGGGAGTGGCGTTGGTGGCACGGATCTCAAAGCTTAGCCAAACTGTAGAAAATGGGCCGCAGAAGTTCATTCCTTTCTAAGTCACCCTTTCCTGGAAGTTGTAAACCATGTTAAAACCCAAATAGAATGTTATCATGTCGGTTCTGTTAAGCCACATTAGGACCACGTGACCCTGGGATCCCAGAGAGTGTGCTCCGGTCTCTTAGTGGGGAAAAATTTGGTGTGACACCAGGTACAGTTTGTTACGAGGTCATCAGATAACACCTAAAAAGATTTTCATAGAAAAGTACATTTAGAATATGCCAAGTCAAGCGTTTGTTACATGACATTTACGATATATACTTTTGGGATTCTAAGGCTACCTCACAGGGGCATGGGTCCACCTTCTCCATCGGGTTCCCAAAGCAACCCCCAGATGGAGCAGAGGTAAGTGCTTCTCAGACTCTATCCTGACCCACCAAATCAGTTACTCAGAGTGGGGTCTACAGGACTTTTAAAACACTGGCAGAGTTTCTGCTCCAAAAATTTACACTTAAAACAAGTTTGAGAACCAATCCTCTAGGGCTGTACTCTAAAATGGCCACTAGGTGCACAGGGCTTTTAAAACTTAAATGGTTTTGAATTGTGTAAAACAAAATTTCAGTTACTCAGTTGTACTAAATACCCTGGAAATGCCTGGCACTTGTGATAACCACTGCACAGTGGAGATACAGAATATGTTCCTCCCTGTAGAAAGTTCTAGTGGACAGTGCTGCTACAGACCTACTTAGGAGGCCACCCCTTGTCCTCCACTGCCCAGGAGAATCCTTGCCATGAGCAGTGGGCCCTGCAGGCAGAGAAAGCTGTATGTTGAAGAGCCTGAGGACCCAAAGCTCAGGTACTGCTGTGGTCCTCCGGCTTGCCACCTGCATGAGCAACATCAGGGATTTCTCTATTTAGCACCAGATAATTACTCTCCTACAGAAGGCAGGGAAAGCGAGGGGCAGCAATGCCGCCTACGCTGGCCACCATATTTCTCCTTTTTATTCTTTACTGGAGTTAGAGGTGGAGGGAGCTGAGGAATCCTAAGCCTCAAAGAGCACATGACATCTGTTTAAAAATGGTCGAACAGGAGACAAAGTGCACACTAAACTAGCAGTGGTCTGCTTCCTGAAATGACTCACTGGAGTTATTAATTCCACAATGCAAAATCCATCCATCAATTCTTGTCCTGGTGTTTCCAGAACTATCATTCTGGTGAGGCATCACTCCTGACTCATGTTCCAAGACCTCACTCCCTTGTCCGTGTCTTTTTCAGCCTGTTCTGGTACCCTCCTCCTCTAAACCTTCTTTCTCCAACCGCTTAGGCCTATGAGCCTCTTTTCTATTGAAACCCACTCCCTTGGTGATTTCAAATACCTTCATAAGCTTAAATAATTTACGCCATGCTAATGATGTTCAAATACGTATCTCTAGACCATAACCCTTTCCCAACATCATACTCAACCACCTATGCAACATCCCTGTGTGGCTTTTCAGTGTAGAAAAGCCAGGATCATTTTTTCCTGCAGACCTGTCCTATCTTCTTGTGCATATCAATAGCAGCTCCAAACTTTCAGGGGCCTTGGCCCAAAACCTTGGTCCCTCTAGTCCTCCCTATTTCTCTCAGCACACCTCTGTGTAAACACCTCTTTGCTGTGATCCAGTTCATCCAGAAGCTCTTATATGTCCTCCTCCCTTCTCTTTTCTGACTGCTCTGAACCCTGGTCTTTTTGCCTTTGCCCTTGATACTTATATTTCCTAGGGCTGCCCCAACAAATAACCACTGAAGGTCTGAACACAATAGAAATTTATTTTTTTTCACTTTGGGAAGTCACAGGTCCAAACTCAAGGTGCTGGTTTGGATCCTCCTGGATGTGTAGTGACTCCATCCCATGTTTCCGGGGGCTTTCAGGTAATCCTTGGTGTTTTCTGGCTTGTGCCTACCCTCCAGCTTCTACCTCTGACTTCCTGTGGCCCACACTTCTGTGACTGTGCTCTCCTTTCTTATCTTGTATCAGAATACCTGTCAACAAATCGAGAGTCCACTCTAACTCAGGATGATCTCACCTTGAGAGACTTAACTATATCTGCAAAGTAATTACCTCATATAATGTCACATTCTGAGCTTTGGGGTGGGCACATCTCCTGGAGAAGACCATCCAACCTACCGTGATGCCTTACAGATTATTTCAACCCAGAAGTCATCCTTTTGAAAATAAAATCAGAAGGTTCCCATTTCACACAGGGACCCTTGTGAAAGCTTTGTACTGCTCCATCTTCACCTCTGACTATCCAATCAGAACAGCAGCTAGGGCAATGGAGGCAGTGAGAAGTGGAAGGGCTGGGGGCATTCTGAGCTATGAGAAGGATTTGGCTACTAACTACCCAGGAGGCGACCCTTAAGGAAAAAGCTAGGAAGGTAGAAAAAAAAATTACAAATTCAGTTCCATACACTGCTTCTGGGATGTCCTTATAATGTTTTAAAATTTGTTTTTATTGAATTTTTGTGTATTTCATACAGAACAAACACTCTTAATCATCTTTTTACCCCTGTCCCCACTGGCACCCTCCATAGTGCCCCCAGCTGGAGCCCAGATTGTAAGAGCCAGGGAGGTGGTGCAGGACCATATGGAAACACAGTCCTACAAGCTCCTGGGAACCTGCTCATATGATTCTATGGCAATGGTGTCAGCGTATACAAGTCCTGTGCAAACTCAGGTAGACAAATACCCAGCATAGAACTAGGAAAATGAACAGCAGACCCCAATCTTATCTGAAGAAATATTGGCAACTGATTGCTGCTAGGTGAAAAAGAGCTGATCCTCCTAAAATAAGGGACTCTAGATAGGCTGACTAAACCTCAGTGGATGGACTTGCACTGGAGAACATCTGTGGGCACTGACTTGACACAGTGGGCCTTTTAGAAGCTCAGAAGGCGATCTGGGATGAGAAGATAAATGTGGATGTCACTGGCATATATATAGTAACAAAAGCCTTGGGAGAGGCAGAAAGGACCTAGAATCCAGCCATTAGGACCTAGAGCTGATATTTACAGGTGGAGAGAGGAAGACAGAGGGTCTGGAAAAGAGCATGAGCAGGAAAGCCAGAACACAGCCAGAAAGGGAAGAACTGGGAAGATGGGGGAAGAGGGCAGTGTGTCTGAGGCAGTGATTAACATTACGGGAATCAGGGAAGAAAGTGACCCCAGGCCTTGGTGACACTGAGGCCACAGGAACTTAGACACAACTGTTTCATCAAGCGGGCAGCCACTTGCAGATGGGATGGAGGTGAGATTCAAAGTTGATGAAGACAGTAAGACAGTTCTTCAGAGCAGCATGGCTGTAAATGGGAAAGGATGGAGGCCAAAAGATGGCTATAGGTTAGTTTCTGGGTGGGTCTGGTCCCCCCCGAGCGGGGGGCGCCACTACTTTTCCTCCCTCTTAGGATGAAGGCACCAAGTAGAAATTGAGAATAAAAGAATTTTCTGAGAAGATGGGGCAGATAAGAGGATGGTACCTCTCATGAAGTCAGGTAGGCATGTGAGTTCTGCACAGGCTGTTTTGAGTCCTTAGGAAAGGTGGTGGTGGGGCATTTCCTACAGGACTCCAGGGTCTCAGAGCTGTTTATAAGGAGGTCAGGCAGCTCTGTCAGATCATGGGCTTCAATCAGGCTCAGCCACTAGAAGCCTGGAGTTTTCCAACTCACCATTACAGGAGAGTAATGGAAAGTAGAATTAGAAACTTAAGCAGAGGGGAGAGGGAAGCAGGAAAAGAGGGAAGGAAATCGATGGACCGGGAGGGGGACAAACAACACCCACAGCTGATTACTCAAACTGGGGGGTGGGGGGCGGTCACCTGGCAGTATAAAAACCTCAGATAGTAAGTTCATGAATGCTAAACCCCAGCATGTCACCACGCGACGCCAAGGTGTTTTAGATGTGGCTATTAAACACACTTTAAACAACCAGGCCCCATGCACGCACTTTGATGCTAGAACAGTAGTTAGGAGGCATTACAACTATCATATCATGCTAACTGTTAGTTTCCTGTCACTTTATGATTTCTAAATGCTGCCTGATAAATGATCCAAGAAAAGGTGCTCTACCTGACTGTATCTATGTCAGTGATGTATAGTAATGTCCTGCAAACTGAAACATTCTCTCCAGGAGGGAGGAGAGAAGCTTATGAGGCTCTGGAAGAACACAAACCATGTCTGGGAAAGCTAAAACTTAGAAGACTCATCAAGGCCTAAGGTCACAGACATAGTGAACAGCTGCTGCAGAGAGATTTGTGAACCTGCTGAGCTGCCTGCAAGTCTTGCAAAGCGCTCCAGCTATGTGGCTTCTGGGAACCACCACCCATGTTGGGCTGGGATTTGTGGTGATTCAGCTGCTTTTGAATCATCTTTGTTCCCATAAGTAACTCCTTTCCCACACTCTTGTTGGTAACACCAGGAAAAACTCATTGTTCATCAAGTTGGGACTTTGGTGCAGTCATTATCTTGGCCTGTCACGGGTTCCCTTTCTGGAGTGAGTAGATTGTGTGTGTTGCATCTTCCTAGGAAACATCTCACACAACATTAAGTATCTTACAAATAACTTTTGCCTGACTCTTTTCCTCTTAAGTTACTGTGTAGTACAGTGGTTCTCAACCGGGGTGATTTTGTCTCCACTTCCTCTACTCAAAAAAAGACAACTGGCAATGTAAATCTTGGCCGCCACACAGGAGAATCGGCATGCTGGCACCTGGTAGGGATGGTTCAGTGATGCTTCAAAGTACCCTACAGTGCATGTACAGTTCAAGCTCACGCCTACAAGGAATGTCCCACCCAATGGTGCCAAGGTTGCAAATCTCTGCTCTGTAAGAATGGGAAAAGGAGGCTGTTTATGTTAGAGGGAAGAGGACTCAACTTTGGACCAAAACGAACAAACGTTTTCATATTTTCTGTACCATAGACCAACCAACAACTTGAATAAAATACCTTAGTTTCCAGAAAATAAGTACATCAATGTACAGGTTTAGACATTAAAAAAAATGTCCTTCCTCTTCCTTGCATGACCTTCCCCATCCTCTTGTTTATTTCTCTCTAGAAAGATCATCATCTCTGATCTTTTTAAAAGAATATTTTTATTTTATGTGTATGAGTATATTGCCTGCATGTATGTAAGTGCACCCATGTTGTGCAATGCCCACAGAGATCAGAAAGAGGGCACTGGATTCCCCTGGAACTGGAGTTATGAATGGTTAATAGCCACCATGTGGGTGCTGGGACTCAAACCCAGGTCCTCTACAAGAGCAGCCAGTGCTCTTAACCACCAAGCCATCTCTCCAGCCCCTCATTTCTGATCTTCATCAGTTCCTGTGTAGTGAAAAATTAAATCCCAATCATACATTAATTTTTATAAAATCCTCTTACCAGAAGTAAACACAAAAGAATTTAGTAAGATGGCCTTTTGCCTATATACAAGATGATTAAAGACTGGATTGTGATTAAATTCTGAGCAGAGTAACACGATGAGAAAATTTATGAATGGGTCTTCGTTTTGCAGTTCCACTGTCAGGACTAATTACTTGTATTAATTAGAACTGTCAACACATGAATATGCTTATTGAAGCCACTTCCTATGGTAAAATATGAGACTTGTAAATATCAAGACACTTAGAAAAATGCAGACGTTCCTTTATTAGCAACTCTAAATGATGTAGAAGCACTGACTGAACAACGAGCCTTGGGAATTGACTGTAAATAGATTCCTAGTTAATGAGCTGCTGTTTGTTCTTCCTTGCTTATGCATTACTTTAGTTTAGCTTTGGGATGGAACAGCTAATGTGTCACCACTTTAGAAGAACAGCAGAGAAGGTAAGGAAAGAATTCCTTACGCTGTCGCTGTCGGAAAACCAGAGTGTCTAAGCTGAGGGGAGCTCTCTCTTATTAGTCTGAAACTGATCAGAAAATGAACTGTAACAAGTGCTGAGCTGACGGGAAAGTCTGTTGAAGTTGAGCGCTGTAGGCCTCGTCTGGGTGGATAAGTTACCTTCCCTCTCTGCAGCACGGTTCCTTCTAGGAAGTGAGGACATCAACGGAACTTGAGAATGGTTGTGCTGAGCCTCGTATGTCATAACTCTGCAAAGTACCAGGAAGAAGAGAAAGGCAAAGGAAGACCAAATATGACAAGTGCCACTTGGTACTGGGTGCCCTGCACCTCCTGTTTCAGGTGGGCACTCCCTGCTGTACCTGGAGAGTAGAACTTTGGCCCACTGGGGAAAGAGGCACAGCTGGATTCCAAGCTGGGCTGGGTTGACTGCAAAGCCTCCGCTGCTGAGATGTGAGAGCCAGGCGACAAAAGGCTCCAGCAGACTCCAGTGACAGGGACGCTAAACTCTTCCAGCCTCCTTTTTCCTCTTACACAGATTTGAAAGCACAGTAATCAAATTCTTAAGAGGCAGAGCTTGTTCTAGCTGGCAAAATCTCACCTGATAACTATCATAAGATATCTAGTGTAAAACGATTTAAAATTAAGGTCAGTTAATCAGGTTATTTCCACATTAATCCTCCTAAGTAACAACTTGGCAATGATCTCCAAAAGACGGAATAATAATCTTGCTCTACATTTTACTTTACAAGGTCCTTCCAGAGACTCATGTTTCTGTCAGTTGGACATGCTGCAAGGAACAACCTGTGGATTGACCATAGAGTATGGCTAAGGTTGCCCCCAACTCAAAGTCCTAATGTTCCTGAAAACAACACAATTTCAATATTAGAGTTGGCTTCAGCTAAAAATTCCATTTTGTATAATTAACTTACAGAAGTGGACAGCTAACAAAATGTAAGCTGATGATTCTTAATATCTTGAAAAATAAAACAGTATCTTAAAAATCAATCTGGTCTAAATTTTAAAGCATCAAAATAATTTAACACAGTCTAATGAAGTGGTACACACAGGTTATCCTAGCAGTTAGAAGGTAAGGTAGGAAGATGGAGCACTGGAAGCCAGCCTGAGCTACGCAGTAAGATCCTGCATTAATACAAAAACAATCAGGCCGGGCGTGGTGGCACACACCTTTAATCCCACACTTGGGAGGCAGAGGCAGGTGGATCTTTGTGAGTTTGAGGCCAGCCTAGTCTACATAGTGAATTCCAGGACAGCTAGGAAATGAGGCGGCTTTAATAATAAATAAAATAAAATAAAATAAAAACAAACAAAAAACAAGGGCTGGGGTGTAGTTCCTTGTCCAGCATGCATAAGACCCTGTGTACAATCCCTACACTGTAAGAAAAAAAAAATCTTAACACATGAAAGAAAAGGTAGTTGGAGTGGATCGCCTCAAGAACTCCCATCCAGAGCAAGGTACCAGAAAACCCACTGGCCTTCCTAATGACTCGAGGGGAAGAAAGCCTTCTGATCAGAGTATGCGATGACTTACAAATTCTCCTGTATGTAGAGTGGGGTGGAACTCAAATAATACAAGTGACAGATTAGAAGCACAAGAAAAGATGTACATTGTTATTAATTAGAATAGTTAGATTAAAAAAATCACAGTAAAATGGTACTACACACCTGCTTAGCTGCCTATAATGTAAAGCAGAAAAGAAATGAAGGGAGAAGGAGACAAATCATATGCTGTGTGGTTCTCTGGATGGCTTCTTTCATGTGTTGTGCTTTCAAGCTGTCCTTGAAGCATGTGTTTGTGCTTTACTCTTTTTACAGCCAGGATTATTCCACTGCATGGATGTCATACATTTTATTTGTCCAATCATCACCAATGGGCACTAGGGTTGTTTTGACTTCCTGGTTATTATTATGAACAGTGCTACAATGAATGTTCATGTACAAGTTTTTATGCTTGCATATATTTTTCTTTTAGAAATTGTTATCTAATCTGCTAAAATTAAACTGTGTTTAACTTGAGTAACTTTCAGATTGTGGTCTGCAGCAGCTGTATCACTTTACAATCCCAACAGGGTGCTAATTTTGTCATAATTTTTAATAACTGCATTCATCTTAGTGGCTGTGAAGTGGTCTGCCACCGTGGTTTGGATTTGCATATACTTGATAGATGATGACACAGCATCTTTTCATGTCTTATGGGTCATTTGTGTGCCTTCTTTGGAGAAAGCTCTATTCAGGTCATTTCCCCATTTTTAACCAGGTTCTCATTTAATCATGTGTGAAGAGTTCGTTGATGATATATATAAAATTTCCTTCTCAGGCATGATTTGTGTGATTTATGTTTTCAGTTCCTCTGATGGCATCAGTTATAGCACAGAACTTTTTAATCTTTGATGAAGTCCAATTTATCTGCTTTACTTCTGTTGCTATATTCTGGGAGCCAAGTCCAGGGCACGGAGATTTACATGTGCACTGCTCAGTGTTAGCTCTTCCACTTGGGTGACTGAGTCGGTTCTCCACCTGATCCTGAGCATCATTTGCTCCCAATTGTGCCGAACCACACTCGGAGCATGCTCTGCCTACAAACCCGGCCTCTTGGGAGTCTGCATACAACAGACTAGAATCTAGGGGCATTTCACTCGTCTTTCCTACAGCAAAATGAGCAGAGAATGCTTTTAGCCAAGTCTTACACTCTCCTAAAATACCTTACTGAGGCCATCAACATGGCATTTGTGTCTTCTTCAAACAGAAGCAAGAGGAAAACAGCAGCACAGATACAGATGAGGAAAATGTGCATATGCTGAAGGGCAGAGGATCCGATGATGGGGCAACACAGCTCCAGAGTGCAGCTGTCTACGGGAAGCTGAGCAGGGGCAACGGTAATCTCTGAATCACCCCTCTTGGTGTTCCTGCAGGTTACTGCCTTTATCTGGCCTCCCTTCACTGTGGCAGCTTCTGTCTTCTCCTGACATTCCTGAGCTCAGAGGAAACAGGTCTTCCTGACAGCTATTTTGGGGAAAGGGAACTAATAATTAGATGATTCTGAGCCCCAAATAATCCTTCTAATCTGAATTTTAAGAGATGTAAGGCTACAGAAGATTTAGTTCAAACATAGAAAAAAGAAGCTGTTTCATCTTCCCCAGAGAATTTGTGACCTATGCCTTGCAATCCTGAGCCTGTGCCCTTGGAATGGGTGATGGCGACAGGCAATCCTCCTTTCTTAGTTTGCTTCCCTATTGCTGTAATGAGAACACTGACCAAAACCAATTTTGGGAGGAAAGGGTTTATTTGGCTTACAGCTCACAGTCCATCATCAAGGGAGGCCAAGGCAGGAACTCAGGGCAGGAACCTGGAGCACAGACCATGGAGGGGTGCTGCTGACTGGCTTGCTTCTCTGACTTGTGCTCAGCCTTCTTTCTTTCTTTCTTTCTTTCTTTCTTTCTTTCTTTCTTTCTTTCTTTCTTAAATCTTTAAAAAAATTTCACTGAGTTTTTGTGTATTTCATATAGAACATCTTAATCATCCTTATACCTCCTTCCCCACTGGCACTCTGCTATAGCCCCTCCCCATTGGAATTCATACATTCTGTCATTTGTGTTAAGGCCTAACTGTCCCTCAGTGCAAGTTCATCCACTGAGGTCTAGTCAACCTATCTAGAGTCCTTCCCTTTAAGAAAATATCTACTCTTCCTCACCCAGCAGTAATCAGCTGCCAATAGTTCTTCGACTAAGATTGGGGCCTGTTGCCCATTTCCACAGCTCTGTGTGAGTTTTTGTTTGCTTGAGTTTGCATGGGTCTTGTGCATGCTGACACCATTGCTGTAGGTTTATATGAGCAAGGTCCCAGGAGCTTCTAGGACTCTATTTGCATATGGTCATGCACCTCCTCCCTGGCTCTTACAATCTTTCTGCCCCCTCTTCCACAATGGTCACTGAGCCCTGGGTGGTTGGAGTTTATTATAGGAGACCTGTCCAACAACCCACACTCTGCAGACTCTTATTTAGTCTCTACACTTTGGCCATCTGTGACCTTTTGTGTTACTGGCCCTCTGTTGCATGAGGGAGCTTCATTGATGAGAATTGAGAGATGCATTAGTGTTCTCTTTACCCCTTGTTCTATGTGCTGTGAGCCTTAGGTACAGAGATTGCACTGTAGATGTGCCACTTAGACTTGGGTAATTCACAGACAATCTCTGTGCATGACCAGTTGTAGAACTCCATAATAATCTCTGTTGCAAAAGAAGCTTCTGACCTGGAAGCCCCCTCCTCTGAAGTCTAGCTCTCATAGCTTTCGAGAGCACCACAAAAACTGCTAAGGGAAAACAACATCGGATGGTCCAACCCCAGCTTTAAGGTGTAATAACCACATCAATAACCAGCACAGCAAATGACATTGGTGCAGTAGTGGTACTTTTATCTTGAGGGTAATCAATAGCTACCTAAAGCCTTCTCAATGGGAGGAACCTCATATGTGGTACTGTAAACACAGCCAAATATACATGGCTGGAGAGGTCATAAATCTTAGAGAAAAACCCCCAAGACTCTCATATCCCTAGACAAATGTAATTTCTTACTATGTGCAAAATATGGATCCTTATATTTACAGAGAAGTATCCCAGTCACAACTCATCAAAGAAGCTTCCTTTGCAACAGCCTGCTTGCTTATATAACACAGGACCACCTGCCCAGGGTAGCACCACCCATAGTGGGCTGGGCCTTCTCATATCACCCAACAATCAAGAAAATGCCTCACACACATGCCCACAGGCCAATCCAATGGAGGAAATTCCTCAACTGAGGTTCCATCTACCCAGATGTGTCAAGCTGACAACTGAAGCTATCCAGCACACTTTCAAAGCCCAGGTTTGTGTCTCCTTGGGAACAAAGCAAAAACACAACCCATGCTGCTGATTTCACTACAGGATCTTAGCGATCAGGTATCTAGACGTTCAAAACGCTGACTGGCTAAATGAAAGGCCCACACTTAGTGCCAGAGGGGACTCCTAGGCAGAGAGCTGACTGGGTCTGAGCCCCTCAGGACAGAGGATCTTTACGTGGAAGGGGTGTGGACACAGGTTAGAGCAGGATTCCTGGGAAACCTGAGCAACAGTGTTGCAGTCTAACAGAGAATCTGAAATTGGCTTGCTATACACCATGCATACACCTGTGCAAGCTATTTCATCTCTTGGTCCTAAATCTTTGAAATAAGTCTTTTTGGGGTTATTATTGTAAAGGTTCAGATAGCCTCGCCCCCTCACTAACAGGGCCTCATGGACCTCGCAAGCCCCTGAGAAAAGGGAACCAAGTTGATGAGCACCCTGGTCTTTGAAGTCAAGAGAAACAGACTTTTCTCCACTGTTTGGCCAACACAGCAGGCTTCCCCTTTGATCTCTAAAGAGGACAGGTTTTAACAGTCTCACTCTCCCACTTCCCCTCACCCAACTTTAAAAAAAAATTATCTTCCCACCTTCTGTGGGAAGCAGAAGTCTTCCGGTATAAAAAGACCCCAGCTCACGACCTGGGTAGACCTTTTCCCTGCCCGGAAGGGAATCTGTCCCATGTGTTCTGTTGCTAATACACTCTGTCCCACTGAGAGTTTTATCTGTGTCTTGGTGCTTTCTCCCAATCAATCCTATCTGTTCCCTGGCTACTTTTACCTATCAGATGGTGCCAAAACCCAGTTCTGACTTCAAGGGACCCAACTGGACCTCTCCAATACCACTAACGTGGCTTTCAGGTATACTCCCACCTTCCTTTCTCTCTCCTTCTCTCCCCAGTTCTCTGCTTTCCATTCACCTCTTTCTGTGTCTCTTCACTATGGAGCACACTCTGCCTTGTCTACGTCTTCTTTTGATCTCCTTTCCCATTGTGTTCGTCACTCCTGGATAGCACTGGTCTCCAGGGTGGAGCTGCTTCATCTGTTCACTACCTGGGTTCCTTGCCCCATCAACCCCCCCCCTCCCACCCCAGCATGTCACCCCCTCCTTCCCTCCTTTGCCATGAGCCTGGAAGGTCTGCTGTCTTCCATGTTTTTCTCTGTCTTTATCCTCTTCCACTGCCTTTCTTCCTCACTTTACTCGGGGTGATTTCTAATACCCTTCAATCTAATTTGAGGTCTCCTCCCTTCTGCTTCCATCATTTACTCTAGGCTCTCCTCTTTCCTCTAACTACTTCTGGATTCCCTACAAATGCAAATGCTCTGGATCCTTCTCCTCTCTCTCCCCCTCCCATACTAAAGCTTTCTACTCCCTGCCAAATGTCTGCCAGCCCGCCATGTTCTGACCTCCCATGCAGGCACTAAACCTGCAGGACCCCAAGGCTTTGTTTTCCTTCCTGCTATTCACCCCCTCCAGGCAGCTGCCAAGATTGCCAGCTCACCTGCCCTGCGGATTTTTTCTTTAGCATTCTAATAAAATGATAAAAGTTTCCAGCTGGGCCCATTCTTAAATTCTCTTATCCATGTGGCTAAGAACCCTTTAGGGGACCCTTTCTCCCCGTTTCGAACCAACTAGCCTAATCCAGCTGGGAAACGTTGCTGGAGCATTTAAATAATTTCAGGCGGCTTGCCCCATAGACAAATGGAAAACATTTTAAAAGACTTTTTTTCTCCTAAACTTCTCAGGCAAAGGGGCTTGAAATTTTTATCTTAGGCTCTCTTGGGCACCAAGCAAGCAGTGTTCAGGTGCCAATTTTTCTAACTAGACCTAACCATTTCAAATTTCACCATACATAAAAGGTCACAGGCACTACTCAGGCGAGTCATATGCTTTCAGACCAACAACTACTGATTTATATGCCCTGTTCCTTCTGCTGCCCTCATGAGGTTCCTTTCCAGCATAGCTTGTGTCTAGAAATTAAGAGATCCTGAGAACTTTGCTTCTCATTCATAGCTACAGTGTTTGGTGAGAAATGGATTTGTTTGATTTGTTTTTCTATTTGGGTCACAGATTATATATATATATCTGAGGGTACCTTCTTCTTTTATATCAAGCCTAATCTACCAGTACCACGGGTGCCTAGGATTATCTTGTAACTTATTTTTGTTTTCATTTCTTGATGATGTCATAGAATAAACAATGCATTTCTAGTTCAGACTAAGGGAATAATGCCAGATCTACACAATGGGAGTTTAAATTTTTTTTGGGGGGGGGGTTCTTTTGGAGACAGGGTCTCCCTGTAGCCCCAGCTGTCCTGGAACTCACTATGTAGACCAGGCTGGCCTTGAACTCATAGAGATCTGCCTGCCTCTGCCTCTTGAGTGCTAGGATTAAAGGCGTGTGCCACCATACTCCTCCCTTGCACAATGTATCTTTAGTCTCCCCATCAAGGAAATAATTCTGTAGATACATAATTTAGGGCCTGTTTCTAAAGGGGATTACTTTGAGTTTTAACTTCTTCGATGTTATAGTTACTGTTTTTTAAAGATGATTGTTTTAAGTTTTTACACTGTTTAACATATTTACAAATTTTTACTAAAAATGACTATTTTAAATTCTTACTGTTTTACATACTATATTTGTTAGTTTCTAAAAAGAACTTAAAAGTTTTTCTAGTCATTTGCCTTCAAAGTACAAAGGGAGCTGACACTTTGTTATGACTAGACCTATGAAGCACATGGAAATTTGCTGTACTCCAGGGCCAAAACCTTACAAGAGACAAACTACTACCACCACATAGTTACAACAATGAGAGCTAAAAAGTAATAGTCTACTTGAATGAGAGGCTTGAGATGCCATCTGTACTGGTCTTAACTCCTCCCCTTTCTACATTGTGATTCTAAGCCTGTTTTTCTCTAGAATAGAGTTATTTCCCTCTCTGATGCTCAGATGCTCTATGCTTGCTTCTGTTCCTGCCCCATCATTCCCTGAGTGCTTTCTAGTTATAATGTCAGGGTAATATTAATTATATTGGTAAATTGTCACATGCTGTTTGAGCTCACTGAGACGCTGACTCTGGAGATGGGATTGGCCCTCCCACTTCAGACTCAAGCCTATTATCTCAAGATGTGTTCTCCAAGACTCTTCCAGGTTCAGGCTGGCCCCCTGACCCTGTGACAAGGAAAAGGAGAACAATAAAACAGCCTAAGAGTAAAGGCACTATGCAGTTGAGAACTGCTAAGGTGTAAATTAATTTCAACAGAGGGTATATAATGAAACTAGCTCATGAAATAGTCTATAATGAAACTAGCTAATGGAATTATTTTCAGTACTATTTAGATTTTATTTATTCCTAACCTAATCTGTTAATGATTCCTTTTGTCTTTCCTGTCTCCTAAAAGGTTTTATTAACTCCCTTCAGTTATTTATCTCTTAAAAAGGAAAAAAATGCTACCTCAAATCTATATGGAAATTTAACTCTTTCTTTAGACCATTAATTACCTATACAAAATGACATCTAAGCTGGTTGGGTAAAATCCTATTTGTTGAATACCATTTTTGTTTTTAGTTTACTTTCGCAGTGTTTTAAGATGTATTCATTTTGTCTACTTGACAGGTGTTTTAGTTTAAAAATGATAAAATGACCACATTCTCCAAAGACTATGTAATTAAATATGGATACACAGTCAACATAAATTTATACTTCTTAAAATTAATTTACTTGGTATCATATTAATTTTTAAGTAAAAGGTCATGAAAACTAAAAATGTTAAATTAACACCAACATATTTTTTTCAGGCCAAAATATTCTCTCTTTAATCTACAACATGGTTTCTGGTACTAAAATATATAAATTAAGTACCTCTCGCCCTGTCTCTCTCTTTCTCTCACCACTGCCCTTCTGGGCTCTACTAAACCTCTACTAAACAACCACACTTCTGGGGCTCATCTTCCCTCAGCCTCTACTAAACCTCGGGATCAACTTGTTCCACAAACTTCCCTCCCTTCTGGCTCACTGCGTTTTTTCCGCTTTTCTCTCATCCCAATCCGTGTACTCTGTCTCCATCTACTGGCTGGTCATGCCACGCTCTCATTGCAGGGTTTTCCGCTCCTCTTGCTTGCCTCAAAATCACACTTGTATTGGAAAACCCCTTCCTTTCTCTAGACATAGAACGCTATTTCCAGAGATAGGAACACGCACTACTTCCTGTCCAGGACAGGATCTCACCTTTCCTCCCCTTGAAGATGTGATTGTGGGATGCCGCCTTCTGGGACTTGGAAATAACCTGAAAATAACTCAAGCCCATGCAACAAAAAAAGGACGCTTTATTTTGGTGCCTGGTTCTCCTCGCTCTCGTTTTGCATGACTGATGCCAAACCCCTTTTCCTCCTACTCCCTCCCTGTCTCTCTCTCTTCCTCATCTTCTGAGCTTTCCTGCCCGGACTTGTGATCCTGCTTCCACTCCCTATGGAGAGAGGATTTTCTTCGTCTCCCGTCTGCTCAGTTCTGTCTCTACCTCCTACCTACTTGCTCAGTTCTTTCTCTATCTCCTCTTTGCTCTGTACGAAGTCTGTTGATATGGGAACCACCCACTCAAAATCTCAGGGTCTCACACCTCTTGCTTGTCTTCTTAAATCCTTGAAACAACTAGGACCTTCAGACACAAATCAGGCCAAAATGCCTGAAATTCCTGTGCACCACTCCCTGGCCTCAGTACAAGTTAGATAATAACTCCATTTGGCCAGACACTGGAACCTTAGACTTCAATATTTTGAAAGATTTAGAAAATTTCTGCCATCATAAAGGCAAACAGTCTGAACTACCATACATCCAAGCTTTCCTTGATCTCCATGCTAATCCCTCTCTCTGGGTCCCATGTTCTTCCTATCAGGTTCTTCTGGCTAAGACAGTTTCATGGGATCCCAACCCGCCAGGGGCCTCCACCCCTGTTCCTCCTCCTCCTCCCTACCCCTCCACCTTGGCTTTTGATCCTACCATAGCTGATGAATTTCCCCTGATTAGAACCAGCTCAAACCTCCTCCTGCTCACCAGCCTTAGGCACAGCCAAGTCTTCCCCATGCTCTCCCCTTGCTATACTCTCCCTTGCCTTCCATTCTAGGGCCCAACCCGGCTCCCCTCCTTTCTCTACCTCGAACTCCCTTTCCACTCTATGATCTTCCCCCTCCCCTTTCTGGCACTGCTCTAAAGCCGTCAACCGCTCTCCTTCCACTAACTCTCCTCTACTTGAGAAAATCCAAAACCTTAATCACCTCCTTGCCAAATATTCCCTAGTCTCCCCTATTCCGGCTTCTAGCTTGTGCTGGATAGCTTTAGTGTCAACTTGACACACCTGGGTTGAGGGAGCCTCAATTGGGGAATTGCCTCTATTGGACTGACCTGTGGCCATTTCTAAGGGGCATCTTCTTGATGAGTGATGTGGGAGGGCCCAGCCCACTGTGGGTGGTGCCACCCCTGGGAGGGTGGGCCTATGTTGCATAAGAAAGAAGGCTGAGCAGGGGCCAGGGGAGCAAGCCAGTAAGCAGCGTTCCTCCATGGCCTGTGCTCCAGCTCCTGCCTCCAGGTTCCTGCCTCCAGGTTCCTGCCCTGAGTTCCTACCTTGGGCTCCCTGATGAACTGTGACCTGGGAGTTGTAAACTGAATAAACCCTTTCCTCCCCAAGTTGGTAGTGGTCAGAATATTTTGTCACAGCAATGAAGAACAAACTAGAACATAGCTCAAATAACCCGTTTATCCCTCCTGTATCTACTTCTACTTCAATTCTAGACTCCCCCCCTTCAATACCTCTGCCCCTACATCCCCTCATGGACAGGACACCTCTCCCATCTCTCCCACTCTGGCCTCCTCCTGGGACTCCTGTTCTCCCAACCCCTCTCCTATGTCAAGCCATACTTGCTCCCACACCCAGTCTCAACACCCTGCCTATGGTATCTTTCCCCTCCAGGAGGTGGCACACATGGACAGGATGGTCAAAGTCCATGTCCCTTTCTCTCTTGGAGATCTATCTCACCTTAAATGCAAAATAGGCTATTTTTCTACTAATCCTACACACTTCATACAAGATTTTAAATACATCACTCGTACCTATGATCTAACCTGGACTGTCCTGCCCCATGTGTTTCGAGATAGCCCTCGCCACTTTGGACAAGCCCAGGCCGGGATTTAACTTCCCTAGACCTTAATACCTCCACCATCCCACAATATATAGATTACCTCCTTCTTTGCTTTCCATCTCTCTCAGTCTCCAAGGTCCACACAATCAAACTCCTTAATTTTCTGGGGTACAAGGGATATAGGATATCTTCAGCTAAGGCTCACCTTTCTCTCCCTCAAGTCAAGTACCTGGGGTTCCTTCTCACACCTACATCCCACTGTTTTCCCCCACAACCAAAGAGGAAATTCTGTTTTCCATAGACATTGCAGGGTACCTGCGCACCTGGATTCCTAACTTTTCCCTCTTGGAAAAGCCTCTCTATGAAGACTCTAGAGAAAACTCCCCTGAGCCTGTTGACTCCTTAGAGCCTCTTACAACAGCATTCCACACTATCTGAGAAGTGCTCTTAAAGGCACTGGCTCTGGCTCTTCCCAACCTGGAATGTCCATTTCTTCTCTACACAACTGAAAATAAGGACCAGGCATTAGAGGTTTTGGGACAGACTAGCGGTCCCACTTTTGCCCTGATAGCTTCTCTCTAAATAACGTAATACCACCATCCAAGACTGGCAATCTTGCCTCTGTGCTCTGGCCGCTGCTGCTCTCCTGGCTCCAGAGGGAATTAAGCTCACTTTGGGTCAGCCCATCTCCGTCCTTTCCCCCCACTGGCTTAAGTAACCCACATGTTTCTTGCCGATCTAGCTCCCTCTACACTACAACTCTTCCATGTTACGTTTCTTAAAAACCCCTTGCCCACCCTTGATTTCTGCCCTCCTTTCAATCCAGCTTCCTACCTCCCTTCCAGTGAACTGCTCACTCACTCACTCATGCTTGGAAACTCTTCAGTAACTCTCCTACCGGGATTCCCTAATTTCCCAGATCCCCTACAAAACCCAATCCTGACTTGGTTTATGGATAGAAGTTTAACTCTCACCCCAATGGGGTCCCACAGGCCATAGTATCTCTCACAGATGTCATTGAGTCAAGACCCCTACCACTTGGAACCACGTCACAAAATGCCAAACTTGTGACAATCACCAGGGCCCTAATTTTAGCCAAGGACAACCTCTTCCTCCAACATCCCTCCCCTCTACACGACTATTTACCTGCCTTCATCCTTCTAAGGAAACTACTCAGAGAACATGCTGACCGGATTATTCCCCAGGTTTCTAAAGGCCAAATTGATCACCCACTTCAACCTGGAGATCTCACCTACCTACGGGTCACACCCAACAGAAAAGAGTGAGGGAAACCCTCCAGCCGTGTTGGTCCTCACTCAGTGATTTTGTCTACCCCGACTGCAGCCAAGTTCTCGGGACAACCTGGTTGGATTCATTGCTCCAAATTAAAACTGGCCAAGGAACACAGCACATACCAGACCACCAGTATTGGGTCTCTTAAATTAAAAACCTTGAACCCCACCTTGGCCATTCCCCACTACACCTACTTACCGTGTTTCTATAAATTTAAAATGAGACCAAGTTAATATATAGATAATCTTAAAATTTCTAAGGTCGTAGCTTAGTCAACGGCTCTAAAGATATTTAGTCAAGGTTTATTTAAGAATGTTGCCCAAGCTCTATCTACATAGCACATGGTAATTAAAAGTACCAGACTGGTGTAACTAACCTTGTTAGATGTTTAATAGCCAGACTCTAAGGCCTATATTAATCTGGTCAGAGGGACTTAAAGGGACAAATTTTTGTTCCTTGCCCTCCAAGGTCAAACAAGTTCCAGGGGCTATGGAGCATCTCTCGAAATGTCCTGTAACTTTGGTAAGTCACCTGTCCTCTTGTTCAGGGAGGCCATGAAGACCCCAGAAGATGGACTTGAACCAGTGTCCAGTCTGCAAAGAGGAGGGTCAACACAGAGGAAACATTTCTTCCATGCTTCCAAGCGAAGCCCGAGTCAAGCAGGACTTTTTGACTTATCTTCATGCAGATGGAACTGGTACAAGAAAAGCCTGAGGAGCCAGGGGCTCCCCGCAATCCCATGTGACCCCTGAGGTCCAAATCCTCATACAACCTTAAGAGTGAAAATAAATTGGTTTATTTGGGCCAACAGTATGGTCTTAAACACCCAAAAGGAAAATAACCAAAAATTAAAGTCATCAGTATATTTTAAGGGTTCAAGGGATTATACAACCCAGACATTAGATGTAAGTTCTTATGTTATTTAGATAATTATCTCTCATTGATGATTTTGTTCCTAATAAGACAACGTTACTCAGATGTAAGACTTCAAATCTTGGTCTACAATACTGTAGTGCCCACCTACAGCTAAGGGAAACAACCCACTATTGTTCTAGCCTAAACAAATTAAATGATGGCTAAATTTGTTTTCTCTCCCTATCTAGAAGCCCTTGAGAGGTAACCAACACTAATTCTAGCCACTCCAACAACTATCAAAATGACTGAAAACAAATCTTGAGTCCATCACTCTATAGTCCAGCACATAGTGAGTTCCAGGCCAGCTGGGGCTACAGGGAGACCCTGTCTCAAAAAAAAAAAAAAAAAAAAAAAAAAAAAAAAAAAAGAAAAAATGAGCTAACCATTGCTCCTTGCCTCTTCAGATATTTTCAAGACCAAAATCCAAAAACTAACCCTTACTAATTTTAATCAGCTGTTACTTTCCTTCCCTCCACATGTATTTAAGCACCTGTCAACCATTGGGGACCCTGTTGAGATACATGAAGAGGGAACCCCTTGAAGTCAAGAGAAGCAGACTTTTCTCCACTGTTTGACCAACACAGCAGGCCTTTGATCTCTAAAGAGGACAGGTTTTAACAGTTCCATTCCCCTGCTTTCCCCCGCCCAACTTTAAAAAAAAAAATACATCTTCCCGCCTTCTGCGGGAATCAGAAGCCTCTCCATATAAAAAGACCCCAGCTCATGACCCGGGGCAGATATTTTCCCTGCCTGGAAGGGAATCGGTCCCATGTGTTCCTTTGCTAATAAACTCTATCCCACTGAGAGTTTTCTCTGTGTCTTGGTGCTTTCTCCTGATCAACGCTATCCGTTCCCTGGCTACTTTCACCTATCAGTTATGTGGACTGTAAAAAAGGGATCCATGAAAAGCACTAGCACTCAGCAGATGACAGCTACTTGCTAGGGATTGAACTGTGTTCTCCTCAAATTCATCTGTGGAAACACTAACCCCTGTGTGACTTGGACAGAAGGCTCTTAAAGTGGTAATCAAGGTTAAATGAGATCATATGAGTGCAGCATGAGTATGGCCCTAATGTACTGTGACTGGAGCCCTCACTGGTAAAGAGACAGCAGTGTGCATGTGCATAGAGTCAAGAACATATAGGAACCAGTGCAAGGTGGTGTTGGATAGGTGTGTCCACCAAAAGAAATAGCACTGAACCCTAAGAGACTCCATAGACAGAGGGGGAGACAGTCACCCTCCCACCCAATTGGTCAGCGTCAATTGTATGATAGGGAGGGTCTAAGGACAGACACAGAGGAAGCCGGGAAGGTAGTGAAAAGTCACCATCTTAGCCATTGCTCTGGCGAGTGCAGAGCTGACAGCTCAGCCAAGAGGTAAGGGAAAGAGCCCAAGGGTGCATGCCTTTGTAAGTAACTCCCTTCCAGTTTATGTGGATGAAGTCGAGTTCAAAGGGGGAAATCCCCAGGTGGCCGCCATCTTGAAAATGGCATAAAATAGTGCAGTTGCTTGAATGATGGGGGTTGCTGCAAAGCACTTATGAAAATTCTTTAAGGGCTGTGAAAGGTCTTGAAAAAATTTTACAGGTCTTGGAAGCAAAATGGGAATTAAAAGAAAAAAAAAGCCATTGCTGAAGCTGCTTGGCCATTTCATTACATAATAAGAGACTTGTGGCCATTTCTTTACATAATACAAGACTTGTCAGAGGGGGAGAAAACAGCCCCAGGGGAGACTGAAAAGACTACAGAGTTACTGGTGAATTCAGTATTGGCTTCAGATCATGCAAATAAACTGCATGGGAGAGAAAGAGAGATTCTAACTTGCTTAAGTCTCAGGGACTGAAGAGAAAAGAAAGCCCAGATTAGATCTGTGATACAAGGCTCATCCTGGAACCAACAGTCCAGAGACCCATGGAAAAACAGATAGTAACGAGAAAGGAAACGACCTACAAATAAAAATAGCTAAAGATGCCCCTCAGATTCAACCTTTAATACAAAATAAGAAAAAAGTCATGTTTCAACATGGTGATAAAATCCTTAACAATACTGTAGCCAGCAGAAAATACTCCACACTGGAGATGCTGGGATTAGGGAATACTTTCAAACAAGCAATGAAGGAGCCTTTAACCACATGGCTCATGAGGATATGGGACATGGAAGCAAATGATATTAGTTTAAGTCCTTCAGAAGCATCATAGCTGAGTTATATAACCACCCATCCATCCTTGAGACATACGCTGTTTAACCTAGGCCAATACAGGAGTCCCTAATGAAATGGCTTGTGCAAAGCATTAAAGATACCTGGTCACCATCAATGAAGGTTTCCATGGTTAACAGGGGCTGGAGGACCATAGATGAGGAACAGGCATTACTGAGACAACCAGGTATAAGGAAAGCAATATATGATGCCCAGTTTGCTGGGCCAGGTAGGTCTGTGTTCATCAGAGATTTTTTTTAAAAAAGCTTAATTCAACAGAGACCTTGAGAATGGTATGGAGCTTTAATGGTTTTGCTAAGCCCCTTAATGGGATAGGATCTTTGTAAAGTAAGGAAGGTTTTGGCAGATCTATGTGACTCAAGACAGCATGTGAAACGTATCTGTAAAATAATAGAACCCACAAGAGATATAAAAAGGACAAGGCAGAAAAGGTCTGTGTGGGTTACTCAAAGACAAATGTGGCAAGATTTATGTCTGGCCCAAGTTCCCAAAGAAAAAATTGACAAAAAAAAAACAAACAAATTTTGTACTAAAGAGTTTTTGGAAGGGTTTAAAACCTGAGGAACAGTTCACAAAAGGCATACAAGGATAAAAACTGTCCCCAGGGTGGTTAAGGATCCCCAAAGATTAAACAAGGGACATACCTCTCCTGAGAAAGGCTATACTAGGGGCAGGGGCAGTTTTTCCCACCAGGGCCTCTCCCAGCAGCCAGGTGTGGTCAATGGAGCGATGGCAGGTATAACCAGGGCCAGGAGGCAGATCCAGGGCCTACCTGACTTGGACAGCCAACAGTTGCAGCAGGGACAAGAGAGACCCTCTGCCTCCTTAGCATGGTGCAGGGTCAGGCAACTTGAGCCAGCACCCATGAGTTTATCAAGGATAAAAATAAACAGAGAGGCTCCATGTAAAATCCCCAGAATGCAGAATGACTCCAAAGGGTAACTAAAGATAGTAAAGAACTACCGAAGTTAATGCCTCTTATCCATGATATAGTAACCAACAGAGAGCAGTTGAGAAAACAGTTAATACAAGTGAATAAAATCTTTCCACACTGTGTTAGACCTTGTCAATGTTTGATTTAATATATAATGTTAACCTCTGAGTGTTTTACAGATGTGAAACCCATTTGAGAGATATCAATATTAAGCACACCTGAAGAAACAAAGGCCAGCTATAGCTGTAAGATTCTTGGGAGCTTTATGGTTGGGTAAGACACAAGTGATACCCACCAGAATGGTTGGGAAAAGTCTACAACAACCCAATCCTACTTGTACAAAAAATAAAAACAAAGGCTCCCAAAACTGTACAATTGCTAAGTAAAAATTCCAGTACCAGGAGTGGGTTGGTCCCCTATGAGCTGTTGACCAGGTCCTAAAAGACTACATATCATGCCATTCCACAATGAATGACATCAGGACAACGCAGAGGAGCTGAGCATGTCCTAGGGCAGGGTGCTACTGTTAAATGTCCTCTAAAAACCTTTACCAAGCTTTACTGAGAAACACCACAAACTAAACTGTGACTTTCTGATCACTGAATTGCTGCCTTCCTTGATTCCAGGACAGAACAAACCCAGTACATGGATTCCCACAGCTGTGGAATGGGAAGGGACCTGCAACTGGTGATTCTGTCTCCCATGTCCTGGCACTACCAGCCACAGCTCTTTGATGCCATCCTCAGGGTCTAAGGCAGAGCCCATAAGGCCTTGTGGTCTTGGTCCCAGACTATCTGCTCTACTCACTGTTTGGAAATAGTCTCTTGGCTTTCTGTTTCCTCAAATATGCCCATGTGCCCTACCTCAAAGCTACTGGGCACCAAGTCTCAATAGTGAATATGTCCATGGAGGCATCAGCTTCCATCCCAACAATATCCCAGCAGTTATGGAGCATCATGGACACATCGTGCCTTTCCCCAAACCTCCTTTAGTTCTCATCTTTTAGTTCTCAATTTAATTGCTAAATACCACTTCCCCAGAAAGGCCTTTGGTGGTCTTGTACTCCAGCCCCAGTTCCTTCCCTCAATTCCATCATTTTCTCTAACCATATCCTAGTCTTTTCTTTTCCATAACAATGCCTTCCAATTGTGATGACTTTAATCTGTGTATCTGTCTATCCTGTCTCTGCTCCTCTTTCCTTTACTGCCTGATTTCTCTACTGTGGGCATTCCCTCAGGGCATGGACACTGTGTTTTGATTGTATCCCTAGTACCTCATCTGGCATACACTAGGCATTCCATAGTAACTGCTGTATGAGCATAAGCTGTAAGCTCCTGGTAAGAAGAGGCAGTCTAGGTCTGTTTAATCTCCATGTAGGCTCTGGAGCTGCAAGGAGATGGCACAGTACCAACTGCTCTCTCCCCTCATACAAAGGCAACTGAACATTAAAAACAGCAGCCATAACATTAAGCATTACCTGGCAGGCATGTCCTTCAATGGCTCTCTACATCTTCTAGGTTGTTGGCTTTTATAACTTTGGTCTTAGGAACACATCTACCCTTAACTCCTTGCTAGAACACACTAAAATTTATTTTAAAAGCTGTCCCTTGACCTCTTCATTGTGGCTGCCCACTAGGCATTTCTCAAGGCACATTAAGATCCTAAGGATCTTGTGGACGGTCTTCTAATGTTGTGGAACACTTAGTGGTCCGACTGTACCCTACTTTTTGCTGAAGAATTCAGCTTATGTTTTTATCATAATGCTTGAAAAGTGAATGCTGTGATTTGGGATGGTGTGAACATGCCCCCTAGGTTCTACGTATTGAATTTAATTCTCACTGTGAGGTATTAAGAAGGTTGAAACTTAACCTGACTATGGTATTTAGAGCTGGGACCTTTTTGAGATGATTATGATCAGATAAGCCAATTGAGTTTCTCCACCATGTTAGAATTCCAGCGACTGTGAGGGAGAGAGACATGAGACAGATGTACCAGTGCATGCTGTATGGTGCCTTGTACCACTTGGGACTGTCAGGAAGAAGGCAATCACTAGACATAAGCCCTTATCTCATAACATAGCCTTTCTTTTTTGGAATTTATCCAGTCTATAGTATTGCACTATTCACAGCAGGAAATGGAGTAGCACAGGGGAGAACGTGGAAACAATCCTGCATGGAGAACGGAACAATACAGGATCCAGGATAAGCTCTGCAACTGACAGGCAGAAGGGCTCTTAGCCAATGGCAATCTCTCTTTCAGGGAACAGCCTGGCAAGGCAGTCTGGACAGCTACCTCCAAGGCTCTCACAGACTTACAATCCCAGTAACAGATATTTTAATAAGAAAGTTGTGGACGGTGGATTCTGACCTCCATCTGTGTAGCAGCTGTGATCTCAGCAGATGGCCAGAGAGTGCCTGTTTCCCTCTGGCATAGGGGCTGAGAATGCAGGGGACTGCATGAGAGTGCCCTGATCTTGCCTCCACAAGGTGGTGAGCTTTCCCTAATTGCGCTATATCCAACCTCCTAATGGAGATTGTGTGAGGCCCCTTCCAAGGCCCCAGGGCAGACCTGGCTTTGGCAGGATAAGGATGAGATCTTAGCAGGCAGCCTGAGAGGGCAGGTTCAGACCTCCATCTGTGTAGCCACTGTGATCTCAGCAGACTGCCAGAGAGTGCGAGTTTCCGGCCTCCCTCTGGCATAGGGGCTGAGAACTCAGCAGACCAACTGAGAGTTCCAAAATCTGCCCCTGCTTAGGGAACTTCCCAAATATTGCTCTAAGTTCTCAATATTAGGGGTTCAAACCTTAGAAGGAAGCCTGAGTGTAACTCACTGGAACCTGACTTGGGCTTCTGTGGGTGCTCCTGAGTAGCTGATAAAGCCATCAGCTCCCTCCAAATAAAATGTGAGAAAACCTGAAACCTGGACCAACCAGCTTTACATAAATAATAAGAAAAGGACTGAGGCACACCAAAAAAAAAAAAAAAACAAAAAAAAACAAACAATTCTCATGTCTGAATCACAAACCACAAAAGAAATTCACACGCCAAAACCACAATGAAAGTATAATAAAATGGAAAGCCAAAATACTATGTCCCCACCAATCTCTACCAGTCCTATAGAATTGTTCTACAAGGAAAACCCCCTAGAGATAAGCCAGGACACGGAATCTAAAAGAACAATCACAAACATGATCAAGGAATTTGATGAATTTAAAGAACACATGAA
>NW_008360326.1:13476150-13477011 GCF_000622305.1 Nannospalax galili | reverse complement strand
TTGAAGAATTGGATTGCTCAAGGGGAAAAAAAAACACAGGAATGGAATATGCAAGAGATGTGGGACACCATGAAAAGACGAAATCTATGGATCTATGGATCATAGGAATAGAAGGAGAAGAATTTCAGGTTAATGGTTTTGACCAGATCTTAAACAGGATGGTAGAAGAGAATTTCCCAAAATTAAGGAAAGACATCCCCATACAAATACAGGAAGCACATAGAACACCAAATAGAAAGGGTGAGGAAAGAAACTCACCATGACATATCATAGTAAAAACAATAAATGTACACAACAAAGAGAGAATCCGAAAGCAGCAAAAGAAAAACAAGTCACATACAAAGGAAAGCCCATCAGAATTATAGCTGACTTATCAATGTAAACTATGAAAGCCAGAAGAATCTGGACCAAGGTATTTCCAGTTCTACATGACAATAGATGGCAGCCCAGAATACTTTACCCAGCAAAAATGTCTATTATAGTTGGGGGGAAAGAAAAATCTTCCATGACATGAATAGCCTGAAAGAATACAAGTCCACAAAATCAGCCCTTCAAAGAATACTTGCTGCAATACAGAGAGAGGTGAAAGGAACAACTACAACCCAGGGGCAACAAAAGAAAATAAAGGTAGAATTGAGGAAACACAAAATTAAACAAAGAACACAAACAGCAATCAAAATGAAGACAATCAATACACATCTTTCAATAATAACCTTAAATATCAATGGACTGAATGCCCCCGTCAAAAGACACAGGCTAACTGAATGGATTAAGAAACAAAATCCATCTCATTGTTGTCTGCAAGAAACCCATGTCACCTTCAAGGACAGGCACTACCTTAAGGTAAAAGGATGGAAAAGA
>NW_008360326.1:13470765-13476074 GCF_000622305.1 Nannospalax galili | reverse complement strand
ACAGGACTTTAAGACACAGATTAACCCCAACTCAGTAATAGTAGGGGACTTCAATACCTCACTGTTTCCATCAGACAGGTCAACTGGAAAAGAATAAACAGAGAGACGTCTGAATTAAATGATACCATACATCAAATGGACCTAACAGACATCTTTCAAATATTCCACCCAAACACCAAAGAACACACTTTCTACTCAGCACCCCATGGAACTTACTCAAAAATTGACTGCATACTGGGCCGCAAAACAAACTTCAACAAATACAAAAAAATTGAAATAATTCTATGCATTCTATTGGACCACAATGTAATAAAGCTCAAAATCAACACTGGCCGAAGCCCTAGTCACTATATGAACTCATGGTGGTTAAACAACACACTCCTAAACAATAAATGGGTCAAAGGAGAAATTAAGAAAGAAATAAAAGAATTCCTGGAATTTAACAAAAAGGACAATACAACATATCACAACTTCTGGGACACTGTAAAAGCTGTCTTAAGAGGGAAGCTCTTGGCTTTAAGTGTCCACATTAAAAAATTAGAAAGACCCCAAATAAAGGACCTAACACTGCAATTCAAGACACTGGAAAGGCAAGACAAAAATGAAACCCAAACCCAGCAGAAGAGAAGAAATAACAAAAATTAGAGCAGAGATTAATGAAATAGGAACAAAGAAAACAATACAAAAAAAAAATCAATGAATCTAAGAGCTGGTTTTTTGAAAAGCTAAACAAGACAGAGACCCCCAGCTCAGTTAACCAAGAGAAAGAGACAGCACATCTAAATCAACAAAATCAGAGATGAAACACCACAACAGACACCCAAAAGATCCAGACCACAATAAGGAAATATTTTAAAAACCTATATTCTACTGAATTTGAAAATCTGAAAGAAATGGATGGAGATCTGAAATTATGGGAGCCATCAAAGTTAAACCAAGAAGAGATCAACAGCTTAGACAGACCCATAGCACATAAGGAAA
The DNA here is from genome assembly GCF_000622305.1 of Nannospalax galili. NCBI lineage: Eukaryota > Metazoa > Chordata > Mammalia > Rodentia > Spalacidae > Nannospalax > Nannospalax galili. The sequence continues at coordinate 13,475,093 of NW_008360326.1, read as the reverse complement.
TTGAAACAGTAATACAAAGCCTCCCAACTGAAAAAAGCCCAGGCCCACATGGATTTACAGCAGAATTCTATCAGATATTCAAAGAAGAACTCCAACCAATACTACTTAAACTATTTAAAAAGATAGAAACAGAGGAAGAACTCCCAAATTCCTTCTGTGAAAGCCAGCATCACTCTAATACCCAAACCAGGTAAAGATACAACCAAAAAAAAAAAAAAAAACTATAGACCCATATGCTTAATAAACATAGATGCAAAAATTTTCAACAAAATATTTGCAAACTGTATACAGATGCACATCAAAAAGATCATTTACCATGAACAATTAGGCTTTATTCCAGAGATACAGGGATGGTTCAATATAAGCAAGTCAATAAATATCATTAATCATATAAATGGACTCAAAGACAAAAACCACATTGTCATCTCAATAGATGCAGAAAAGGCTTTTGACAGAATTCAGCCTGCGTTCATGTTCAAAGTCCTAGAGGGAAATGGACTGGAGGGAACATACCTCAACATAATTAATGCTATATACAACGAACTCACAGCCAACATTGTTCTAAATGGAGAAAAACTGGAACCATTCCCATTAAAATCAGGAACCAGGCAAGGATGTCCACTATCTCCACTCCTTTTCAACATAGTGCTTGAAACTCTTGCTAGAGCAGTAAGACAGGAGAAGGAAATTAAAGGAGTACTAATTGGAAAAGAAGAGGTCAAACTATCACTTTTTGCAGATGATATGATATTATACCTAAGAAATCCCAAAAGTTCCACGAGAAAACTCCTAGAACTGATCAACACTTTCAGTATAGTGGCAGGGTATAAAATCAATCTACAAAAATCAGTAGCCTTTCTGTATACCAATAACAAGCAATTGTAGAAAGAATACAGGGAAATGCTCACATTCACAACTGCTGCAAAATAAATAAATAAATAATAAATAAAATTATCTTGGAATAAATCTGACCAAAGACACCAAAGATCTCTATAAGATTGTGTAGGACACCAGCAAATTGAAGGACCTCCCATGCTCATGGATTGGAAGAATTAATATTGTGAAAATGACCATCCTACCAAAAGCAATATATAGATTCAATGCAATCCCAATCAAAATCCCCATGACATATTTCACAGAATTAGAAAAAAAATCCTTAAATTTGTATGGAAGCATAAAAGACCTCAGATAACCAAAGCAACCCTGAGCACAAAGAGCAGTACTGGAGGGATTACTATACCAGATCTCAAATTATACCTCAGAGCTATAGTCATAAAAATAGCATGGTACTGGCACAAAAATAGACACATAGATCTATTTTTGAACATTGTTGAAGGCCCAAACCTGAGTACACGCAAGTTCAGACACCTGGTATTTGATTAAGGTGCCAAGAACACACAATGGAGGAGAGACAGCATCTTCAACAAATAGTGCTGGCAAAACTGGATCTCCAACTGTAGAAGAATGAAACTAAATCCTTATCTTTCACCTCGCACAAGTCAACTCCAAATGGATCAAAGACCTCAATGTGAAACAGGAAACCCTGAAACTATTAGAAGAAAATATTGGTAGTAACTTACAAGATATAGGTGTAGGAAAGGATTTTTTAAATAGAACAGAAGTTGCTGAGGAATTAAGCAATCAACAAATGGGACCTCATTAAACTAAAAAGCTTCTGCACAGCAAAAGAAATAAAACAGTGAAGAGAAAACCCACAGAATGGGAAAAAAATAACCAGTGACACATCTGACAGAGGTTTAACAGGGAAAAAATCTTCACCAGTGACACGTCTGACAGAGGTTTAACATTCAATGACCCAATTAAAAGATGGACTAAAGATCTAAACAGAGAGTTGTCAAAGGCAGAAATAAAGACGGCTAAGAAATATCGCAGAAAATGTTCAACATCTTTAGTAATTAGAGAAATGCAAATTAAAACCACCCTACAGTATCACCTTACCACAACCAGACTGGCTAGGATCAAGAGAACAAATGATACCAGATGCTGGCGAGGATGTAGAGAAAGGGGAATGCTCACTCACTGCTGGTGGGATGGCAAACTCATGAAACCTCTATGGAAAACTGTGGAGAACTCTTAAAAAACTAAAAATGGGGGCTGGAGAGATGGCTCAGCAGTTAATAACACTGGTTGTTCTTGCAGAAGACCCAGGTTCAAATCCCAGCACCCACATAGCAGCTAACAACTGTCTGTAACTCCAATCCGAGGGGATCTGATGGCCTACTCTGACCTCTGTGGGCACTGTACAACATGGGTGCACTTACTTACATGCAGACAATATACGCATACACATAAAAAATAAAAATAATAAATTTTTAAAAAATTAAAAACAAAAACTAAAAATGAACCTACCATATGACCCAGTTATACCACTCCTTGGCATAAATCCAAAGGACTCATCCTATTGTAGAAACACTGTACAGCCATGTTTGTTGCTGCTCCCTTCACAGTAGCTAAGAGATGGAAGCAACCCTTAACTGACAAGTGGTTAACAAAAAGTGGTATATTTACACAGTGGAGTTCTATTCAGCAGTAAAAACAGGTGAAATAATGACATTTGCTGGTAAATGGGTGGATTTAGAAACTGATACTAATTGCAGTAACACAGACTCAGAAAAATTAAAGATGTATGTTTGCCCTCATTTGTGGATCCTACCACCAAAGCCTTTTAAATTCCATGTCCTTTTAATAAGATGATACTGTACAGCAGTCTCTTCTGCATGAAATAACTACCATCATTACGACTTCAGCAGTGCCTGATTGATAAGCATCGTCACAATTAGGCTTGTTGTCGGTTGTGCTCCTTCATTAAAGGAGGGACAACAGGGTCATTGGACCCTCACTGCATTATCCAGCCACTCTTCCCAGCCAACTGTACGTAATTTGGCCCTAAACACACATGGTCTCCTGAATTTGGGGAGGGTTAAAGTATACAATCTGGGGAAGGCTAGGAAGAGAAGGCTTGATCCATGCTGGGTAAAGGCTTTCCAGTGTGCATACCCTCAGGTCACTCATACACCTCAGTAACCCCTCAGTTATCTGGTAAGTAAGCTCAATAAACTCATTGGTTCCCCAGTAAAATTTTAATCAAATATTACCTTAAAAGGGAACAAGCATTGCTTAGCATCCCCAGGAAAAGAAGTCTCACAACAGATGGAAAATTTATTTGCTAATGCTATTATGTCTCATAATTATTAAAAAAAAAAAAGAAAGAAAATGAGAATGTAAAAGATGTTAAAAGGATATGGGAATGGAGATATTTTCCAAAATAGAAAAAAGGAGAAAGCCAAAGCAAGTGATGAAAGTCTGTGTAGGTTTGTTATATATTAAGGATGAGAGAAAAATAATGTACACATAATCTTAAAGTTTCTAAGGTCATAGTTTAGTCAACTAGTTTAAGGAACAAAAAATATATATCTCATCAAGGTTTATCTGAGAACATTTGGTTTTTAACCCAAGCTTTATCTACATAGCACATGGTAATTAACAGTACCAGACTGGTGGAAACTAATCTTACTGGATGTTTAACAGCCATAGTTTGAGGCCTAGACTAATGTGGTCAGAGGGACTTAAAGGATAGTTTTTGCCCCTTGCCCTCCAAGGTCGACTAAGTTCCAGGGAACTATGGAACATTTCTCAAAATGTCCTATAACTGTGATGAGTCACCTGTCCTCCCATTCAGGGAAGACATGGAGATACCACGAGATGGACTTGAACCAGTGTCCAGTTACAAGAGGAGGGTCAACTCAGAGGAAAAATTTCTTCCATGCTTCCAAGTGAAGCCAGACATGGTTGAACAAGAGCTTTGACTTACCTTCACATAGATGGAACTGGTAAAAGAAAGGAGCCAGGGGCTCCTCCCAAGCCTATGTGACCCCTGAGGACCAGATCCTCAAATGACCTTAAGTGTAAATATAAATTGATTTATTTGGGCCAACTGTATGGTCTTAAACACCCAAAAGGAAAGTATAACCAAAGAGTAAAGTCATCAGTAAGTTTCTTTAAGAGTTCAAGGGATTACAGTTCTCAGACATTAGGCTTAAGTCCATAGACAATTATCTCTCATTTATGATTTTTTTCTGAATCAGAAAATGCTGCTCAGATGTAAGACTTCAAATCTTGGTATCCAATACTGTAGTGCCCACCTGTAGCTAAGGGAAATAACCAGCTATTGTTCTAAAATGATGGATAAAATTGTTTTCTCCTCCTATCTAGAAGCCTTTGAGAGGGAACTGACACTGATTCTAACTACTCCAAGAGTTATCAAAATGCCTGAAAGCAAATCTCAAATCCATCACTCTTGAGTCCAA
>NW_008360326.1:13406382-13470407 GCF_000622305.1 Nannospalax galili | reverse complement strand
CCTCTTCAGAGGATGGTGTGATAAGAATAGGAGGTAGGAATTGGCTAGGCAGTTAGTGTAAAAAGACACCAAAGAAAAGTAGCCAGCTTCTTGGCTAAAGGTCAAAATGTCCTTGGGCCTCTTAGCAACATACTCCTTCCAAAGGCCAAAAATGTTGAAAGTATTTGGGAGCTTGTATCTAATCCTTAAAAAAGTTTAGGGTTACCTCTTCAGAGAGGGGAATGTTAGAGGAAGTGGGGGAAGAGGGGGAGGGGGCGGAGGGGGGGGAGAAGGAGGAGGGGAAGGAGGAGAAGAAGAAAGTGTATATGAAGTTGTCAGAAAAAAGTGATGGGAAGATATGGGAGGAGTTGGAGGGTAAGGAGTGACCATGGATTTGATCAAAACACCTTATATGCCTATGTCTCTGTATGAAATTCTCAATAAATTAGTTTAAAAAAATAAAAAAAGAACATTGTGTGATTTTATAGGGTCAAACCACTGCCAAACAGCTCACAGATGAACTTCTTTGTCTAGTCTAAGTGCCAGCTGAGCTCTCCTTAAATGGCACTGTCCTGCCATCACATTATAGGCATCTCTAATTAGAAATGAAAAAAAATTCATTCTTCTCTAAGAAGAAACATGTTAAAAGGCTAACATTTTTTAAAGGCTAAATAGGCAATAATCAGTAAGATTCATTGCATTATGCTGACATTCTTTATAAGCAAAGTCTTAAGCCTAGAGAATAGAATAGGCAAAAAGCATGCTATTTCATATTTTCTTAGTTGCATAAATTTCTATTTTAAGAGTTGGAATGTGATGAAAGTTGAACTTAACAGTTTCTTTCTCCCTCACAGAGATACATAAGGAAAGTACCTTTCCACGTAGCAATCAATGTGAAAGAACCTACTTTGCTCATATCCTTGCACGGTATGGGTTTCCCATATACTTTTGAGATTGTACGTAAACAGTTTAGGACATGCAGTCAATCTTTAATTAGGTGGTACTATATAAATTCAACTTCAACAACAGCAAGGGCCCACTCTCTTCTGCTGGGGCTTCTTGGGGGGAAAAGAAGTTGATTCTCTAGGAGGCCCTGCTCCCAATAGCTAAAGTCCCTGGACTCGCCCGGGAATCTAGTTGTGCAGGCCTAACGCTTCTGCCACACACTGTCTCTGGGCACACCCGCTTGCCCCAACTCTACCTGCCAATTGATTCTGACTTAGCACCTGAAGCATTGGTAATTTCAACAAGCTGTCTAACAGAGTCTTACAGGCAAACAGAGTTTAGGACCTAACATCTGTCAGGGAACAGCTCTATTTATTAACATTATTTGCAAACCTTATCCTTGAATGACAGTCCTGAGGTATACCTCCAGTTTCCACTCTCTGGAGAATAAAGATTATTCTTTTTTGATGAGAAATCAGTGAGGCCATTGCACTTATAAATAGATTTGTTCTTGCTTTAAAATGTATTGTTGGTAAAAGTCTCCTAGAAAGTTACCCATAGGCTGGAAAACATTTTGAGATTTCACATTTCCAAGACTTCCCCAGATGATTATTAAAAACCTTGAAAACAACCACAAAATCTATAATAGAAATTTCCATGGGAAGCTTAATACTGATCATGAGATATTAATAACTATTACTTTAAAAATTAACCAGAAAAATTTTCATGAATGTTTTACAAAAACCTCGAACTCATTAAATTTTCTAATGCCTTTCAAATAGGAATGAAAAGAGAACAAAAATAAATTAAACCAGTAAAGAGTCAGTAGCATTTAGCAGACTATTAGAATTACTTTCAGCACTCTGCTATTGTCATAGGCTGAAGTGCATTCTCCCAAGCATATACCTTAAAGCCCTAAAGTCTAGCATCCCTCAGATGTGATTAAGATGAAGCCACTGAATACACACACAAGAATGATTTTATACCCTTACGTCACATTGTATATACACAATCCAACTCAAAACAGGTGGATGCAAACACAGGACTAGAGAGTATAAAATCACTAAAAACAACAACAAAGCCTTACTATGTTAGCCTTGGTAAAGATACACACTACACACACTACATTACACACACACACTCATAAGGCTTAGCAGCACTTGTGACTTCAGGCATCTGTCAGGGTCTCCAAATGGGTCTCTGAGGATAAGGGGTCTGAACCTTTGCAGAAGCTTTTTAACCTTCCCCTCACCCCTTCTGTAGTCCTCGGGTTGACTGAATGCCTGTGGGCAGAAGACATCATTATCAGGGCAAGGAAAGCTGAGCTCTAACTAGCCCACAACTCTGCACTTCATAGTCTAATCCTAAACAAGCCTGAACTTGAGAGAGCTAAAGGTCAGGTATACAATGATTAATTTGCAATTCTGACATCTCTGAGCACCCACACAAATATACTGGATTATGACCCCAAAAGCATAGATCGTAACAATGGTAAAAACAGACAAATGGGCTTACAAAGGAAAGAAGCAAGAATCTCTCCCTCAGAGATTCACAAAACCATACGTACGATAAGGGATTAATATGTAGAACATATAAGAACTTGAACAACTCAACAACAAGATAACAAATAACCCAATCTAAACATGGGAAGAGAACCTGAATAAATCTCTCAAGAAAGACATACAGACAGGCACGGTGGGGCATGGCTTTAATCCCAGCAGAGGCAGGTGGATTTCTGGGAGACTAAGGCCAGCCTTGTCTACATAGTGAGTTCCAGTCCAGCTGGGACTACAGGGAGACCCTGTGTCAAAAAAAAAAAAAAAAAAAAAAAAGACATATAAATGAACAATAAGAATTGAAAAAAAAAAGTTCAACATCACTAAACATCAAGAAAATGCATATTAAAACCACAATGTGATATCCATCACCTCACACCTGTTACATTATCATTAAACAGACAAACTGTTGCAGAGGATGTGGGTCTCAAGAAAGGAATCCTTCTTTGTACAGTGTTGGTGGGAATACAAGTTAATGTGGTCATTATACAAAGCAGTACAGAGGTGGAACTAGGGAGATGGCTGAGTTGGTGAAATGCTTGCAGTGCATGCTGTGAAAACCTGAAGCCTCAAGTTTGATTCCCCAGCAAACACATAAAAAGCTACTGTAGTGTAGCACACCTGCAATGTCAGCTCCGGGGGGGGGGACAGGAGGATCCAGTGCTTACCGGCCAGCAGTCTGCCTGAGTCGGTGAGTTACAGGCTCAGTGGTAGATCTTTTATGTCAAAGAAGGCAGAAAGCAATAGAAGAAAGAGGCTGATGTTGACTTCCGGACTCTGCATGTACATGCATGTGTGTTCATGCCCAAACACATATGAACATGTACACATGCATATAACAGAGAGAGAGAGAGAGAGAGAGAGAGAGAGAGAGAGAGAGAGAATTTTCAAGAAAATGGTTAATATTATCAACTTGATCAGATCTAGAATCACCTCCATCATCATGATTAGGTTTAACTCTGTCTGTGCTTCTAAAGGATTTCCTTGGTTGGGTTAATTGAGGTGGTAAAGCCAAGCCTAAAGGAGGCCATCACCATTCCCTGGGCTTGGACCCTGGACTGCACACAAAGGAGAAGGCCAACTGAACAGGAGCAGCCATCCTTCTCTGCTTCCTGACTCGATACAGTGTGACCAGATGCCTCCAACTCCTGCCACCGCTTCCCTATCACGATGGACTGTGGAACTGCAATCCAGAGTAAACCCTTTCCTTTATAATTTTTATTTATTTATTTATTTTTATTTTATGTGTATGAATGTATTGTCTGCATGTAAGTACACCTCTACCATGCAATGCCTGTGGAGGACAGAAGAGGGCGTTGGATACCCTGGAACTGGAGTTAAGGAGTTAGTAGTCACCATGTGGGTACTGAGACAACCTGGGTCTTCTGCAAGAACAGCCAGTGCTCTTAATTGCTGAGTCATCTCTCCAGCCCCAAGTAAACCCTTTCTACCTTGGGTTGCTTTTGCAGGGTATTTTTTCACAGCAACAGGAATAACTAAGGCAAACAGTAAGGAGGCTCCTTAAAAAGTTAAAAGTAGACCTGCCATATGACCAGAAATTTCACTATTGAGCATGTGTCAGAAGGAATTGAATTGGCACTCATACACTCCTTGTGGCCGTATTCACAACAGCCAGACTACACAATCAGCTAAATGTCGAGCAATACACAAATAATAAAGATGTGGTATGTGTGCAGTGGGATGGCATTCACCTTCCACAAAAGGAGTCCCCATCATCTGCAACAACATGGATGAACTTGAAGGATGTTCAGTGAAACAAGCCAGGCACAGAAAGACAAACGAAATACCCTACGAGCTCCCTCTCCCTTGTGTGTGGGTAGAATGTCACCAGGAACCAGGGGGATGCTGATCGACAAACTTAAAAAGCCACGTAATGTATGCTAATCAGCACAAATGAGGTGCTCCACACTGTATACATACTTCAAAATACGTGTTCTTTATGAAATATATATGTAACTTCTGTCAATTAAAACAATTCATTTGTAAAATGAGCTGTTAAGAGTGAGCCCTAATCTTGTCTGACTGACTAGTGTCCTGAAATCAGTAGAAATTCCTCCTAAGAGGAAATCAGTAGAAATCCCAGAGACCTCATTGAAGGTACGGGGAAAGGTATCGTCTACAAGCCAGCTCGGTAATTCCAGGAGAAATCAAGGCTGTCAGCACCTGGACTGGAGCCCTAGAAAACTAGTAATTATTAAATCATCATTGATAAAAATACCACTATTATTAGCTTCTACAATACAGTATGAAGGGAAAAAACATATAAAGATTAAGTACACAGTCTGGGGCTAGATTGCTAGGTTCCAATGTCAGCTCACTCTGGGGCCTCAGACTCCCAGTTATGTGCAACTCAGGTACATACGCATACATCATACATGGGTCCCTTACATGGTGCCTGGTATACTGTCATTTAAATTCCATCTTCCTTTCCCCCCACAGAGCAGAATGATTTTCAAACCCAGATTTGATTGATTTTCTTGTTCCCCTAAAGTTGTTTTATTGTTTGTTTTCTGTTTTTGTTTTTATGAGACAGGGTCTAACTATGCAGCCCAGACTGGCTGCAAGCTTGTGATCCTCCTGCCTCAGTTCAAGCTCAGGAATTACAGGCATGTGTCACCACATCCAGTTGTTACTTAAAACTCAATGGCTTAGACTGTCCTTGGTGCAAAGCCCTCAACCTCCATGCACTGGCTCTTTATGACCCGAGTCTACTTCTTTCCCTAGTCTGATAACTTATCGTTCTGGTCTCCACACTGGAAAATGTCAAACAGCTATAATTCCCTTCATTCCTCTGTAGCTCATCTGCCCACCTGAGTCTTAATCCATTTTCTGTTTCACTCATTTCTGTATTCACACCCATCTAGCTTCTCATCGTATTCAGAGTGTGACCGAAATCCACATATGGGCTATGGTTTGGAACTCATTAATTAAATCTTTGGATCAATACTTTAGTTACACCAAACCTAAACTTCAAACATTCATTCAAGAAAAAAAAAAAAAAAAAAAGGTTGTTCAGCACCTAAGTATTTTGTCTTCTAACATTTCAGAAGTAAGGCGGCACATGTCACGACATCACTTTGCATTCTGGCTTAGAGTCAATGGATCCTATTTGTGGACCTCTCTCTTCTGTTTTATTTGTCAGAGTTAAGTCACTGCTATCTTATAACTGTAGTGAGCAGAGAAAGAAAGGCATGCTTTTTGGAAAATACAAGCCTTGGCATTTTTAAGGACACTGCTCACTGGGTCTCATTATTCTGCTGGTTAACTGACAGAAAAGCGCCTCCTAATTGCTCATTAACTCTGATGATATTCCTCCCAGTCTGGTGTCAAGATCTCAGGGCTAGAGTGCACAGCATCTATAGAACTGCTATTTCTTTTGGAGACAACACATCAGTTCACACACAGCTGAAACACTCGTTTTGAATTTGGTTTTGAACAATTCTGTTTGGCTAACAAGATGAACCTCACTGCTGATTAAATGCTATTCTCTGGAGCTACGATGTCTTTCCCTGTCATTGCTGATAGAAATTATCCTTAGATTGCAATCTGGGAAAACCACCGCCAATTTCAAAGACACACAGGACAGCTTTCCCTGGTGCGCTGTTACTTCCGCCTGCCCATCCCTAGTGCATGCAGGCTGTGATGAGCAGAGGAAGAGAGAAACAAGTTGTTAACACTGGCACTGCTTCATGGCCCCTTGGGTCCCTTCCTCAAGGCAACAAAGAAATCCAGAACTCCACTAAGCATCTGTGTCTACATACTGAGCAACACTGTCCACACGCACAGCTGACATGCTATACTACACATGTAGTATTTACGTCATGTCAAACATTAAAATAAGAATCAGTAAATAATTCTGGCTACCAAAGGGTAGGAAACATGTCATACCTGTGAAATATCTCGGGCACACACTTAGACTCAAAATGGGTTTTGCTTGCTGGACCTACATCATCTAAGTCAGGGTGTCTGTCCTTCCTCAGCCAAAGGCACCCTCTACACAATAGTAAATCACTTGAGGTTTAATTTTTATCCTTGTCACAGCCCAGTGGGCCAAAGGGAGGCCCCGGCTTGTCCCCAGAGACACAGTTTATTTAAAGATATAATGAAGACAGCAGGTGTTCTAAACAGATGTCACTTCTTCTAGAAGATACTTATTAAACACTTTATCTCCTTAATGCCCATGAGCTAGCTACATTTTATTTTATTGCAGCACCAGACTGGTCAAAAGAAAACAGCTTCCTTATAGTTTCAGCAGAAACAAAAGAAAACAGAACAAAAACTATTGATTGCTTTTGGAGCTGGTTCAGCTTCGTTTGTAAAGAATTTGGAATGCTGCAATGTTAACAGTCACTGATACTTTTTTTCTAGTAGGGAAATGCTCTGCCACAGAAAGTGGCCAGATTCCTTCCCTGGTCGCCTGGCCTTCCACCTTCTAAACAACACATGACCTTTCAATGAGATTAATCAGAATGAAAAGGCAGAGGCTGTGTTCAGAGAGACGTCAGAAACTTTACATTGTATGTGTGCAGTGAAGAAAATCGAAATGCCTGGAGCCAGGGGTCTGAAACAAACACTAAGCTAAAATAGCCTAAAACTAAGACTAGTGTGTCCCTTGATAAAGAGAGCATTGTGCTGTTTCCAGTTTGAGGCTACTTTGAAAATCCCTACAAGACCATTTCTGGGGAGAGCCTACATTTTCACATGTCTTAGGTATGCCTAGGCACAAGAATGTTGGGTCATGAGACATGTATCATCTAAGGTACCATCTAGGTAATAACTAATTTAATTAGGTAATATCTAAGTTCATTAGGATAACCGGATGGCCAGGCTGTAGACAAAGTACACTCTGTATGCCGTGGAGGGATATGGAACAGCTTCAGTTGCCTGGCATCTTAAGTAGCACTGGGCCCTGTCTGTCTTTGAAACTGTAGCCATTTCATCTACATGCTTAGTAGCAACTCATAGAGGTTTTAGTGTTTACATTTCTGTGAAGCGCAATGGTGATCACTTTGAACCAACAGTAACAAAAGCCAGGAAAACGTGTACCCTTTTGGTTCCATGGTTACATATACATGTTAAAAAAAAAATCACTGAGCTGTGTATCTATAACGGGCATTTTACCAATATAAAAAATAATACAGAAAAGAATTAAGGGAAGGGAAAGAAAGAAACCACTGTGGTAACCAGGAAGAGGTAGGTACTAAGGGAGGTAGTTGTGGTACATGCCTATGACCCCAGCAGGTGGGAGACTGGGGCAGGAGGCTTGCTGCAAGTTTGAGGCCAGCCTGGTCCCCACAGTGAATTTCAGCTCAGTTTGGATGACAGTGTGAAACTCTCTGTTTCCAAAATGCCAAAGGGAGGGGGAAGGAAAAGAAGACGGAAAAAGGAAGGAAAGAAAGAACTATACAAAATGGCAAGGGGGAGAGATAAAGGGAGGGGTCCTGGTCTGGGTGCTCTGGGCTCAGGTCCGTCTCCTTCACAGCACCCGGCCACAAGCATCCTGCAGAGGTTGCAGATAAATGGATAAGGTACAGTTTTCTTTGTGTTTATGCTCTAAAATGGAATGGGACTCTGGAGAGTGGAGTGAAAGCATTTAATATTTGGGTAATGCATGGCTTTATTCTAACATTTTTCTTTATAAATGTTCCACGTGATTGGCAGAAATTTTAGAATTGGTGTTAAGCCAAAACAAAAGCGTAAGCCACTATAATCTCATTTCTGATAATCGGCATGTTGGTGCGTACACCGCCGGTCTTTTTAGTGGCACACATTCTAAGCCTGACAGAACAGAATTTCTCTCAAGAGTACGGCTGGCACCGTTCTCATTCAACACACCACAAACTTGCTACTTTGACCTTTTAATGGCTCAGTATTATTCTGATGACTTACTTAACCTGTCTCCTACTGGTGCACCATTAGGCCATTTGAGATTTTTCCATAGTAAATGACTGCAATGTAATTTGATATTGATATTACTCTTATTAACTGTGAAAGTTAGGGCCTATGCTACCACAAAACTGAACTTAAATAACAGAGGTGTGACACAAGACCTTTGGTGTCCTAACTGAAGTTGGTGAAGACACATAAATACACACAGCACAACTCCCACATCTGGTTCTGCATAATGAAGCACAACAGAATTATAAACAGTTTTGGATCCTTGGAGAACTGCCATGTGAGGAAATTCGACCACTTTGAAAGTTTAAGTTGTGATTCTGCAATAAATAGAAACCAACACAGCAGCTGATTTTCCTCAGGAACAACAGAACACAATCAAACCGGTGGGAGAATGCTCACAACTAGGAGGGAAATGACTGGAAGGAAGGAGCTGGAGCAGATGGCAGTGAACGCAAGCAGCAAACGCTTGCTATTACCACGTACTGAGATGTTGTGAGGATGCTCAACAGAACACTGCCATCAACAAGCACACTTCATGGCAGCATGTGTGTTCTTTTGTTAGGAAACACGTCTTTTATAAGAGGAAAACTCCTCAAGATAAGTCGAGCTTTATTTAACTTAACAATTTAACTAAAATGTTAACTAAAATGTCTATATTGGAACTGTATTTTCAAAGCAGGCACAGTGGGTTATAGTCCCAGCACCTGGGAGGCTGAGGCAAGAGGATCACTTGAAATCAGCCTCAGCAACCTAGTGAGACTTGACTAAATAGATAGATAAACACAAAAAGAAACATAATATTTCCATACTCTTATTTGCAACAGCTTTTTGGTAAAAAAAAAAATTAATATTAACACCCAGCAGATTGCTTCTGACTGGGGAGAGTGTCCTATGTAGTAGTATTTAAAATATAGGCTTCTTATAGTCCTATAAGAATGTAAGAGGTGATTACTTCCCAATACAAAGAATTTGTTTCATGATTTTGTAATTGTATTTATTATTTTTATTTTATGTGTATGCGTGTATTGCCTGCAAGTAGGTAAGTGCACCCATGTTATGCAATGTCCGTGGAGGACAGAAGAGACTGTCAGATCCCCTGGGACTGGAGTTGTAGACAGTTGTTAGCTGCCATGTGGGTGCTGGGATTCGAACCTGGGTCTTCTGCAAGAACAACCAGCGTTCTTAACTACTGAACCATCTCTCCAGCCCCTTGTTTCATGATTTTAAAATTCTCATGAGGGATTTTTGTTTTTTAAAAAATAACAACTTCAAACTAACTGAACAATAGAATTCAGCCAAATGCATCTGGATAGGTGTTTTAGTGTGTTTTTTGTTGCTATAACAGAATACCTGACATTGGGTAATTTATAAAGAAAAAGGGTAATTTGACTCATAGTTCTGGAACCTGGGAAGTCCAAGGATATGGCACCAGCCTCATGAAGCTTTGTCTCATGGCAGAAGGCAGGAGGGCAAACAGAGGAAAATTCCAAACACAAAGGGCATTCAGTACAGCAACCCGTTCTCTACGGTAACCTTCCTAGTGATGCCAGAGGAAGAATTCACTCCAGCTAGCAGAACAGCACTGATAAGGTCCTTTAAGAATCTAATCAATCTCCAGGGCTGGAGAGATGGCTCAGTGGTTAAGAGCACTGGCTGCTCTTGCAGAGGACCCAGGTTTGAGCCCAGCACCCACATGGCAGCTAACAACCATCCATAACTCCAGTTCCAGGATCCGACACCATCTTCTGACCTTCTAGTATGGCACAGATGCACTTAAACACATGCAGGCAACACACTCATACACATAAAATAAAAATAATAACTATTTAAAAAAAAAGAATCTAATCATGTCCCAAAGGTCGTGCCTCCTCTCAGTAATGTTACACTGGGAATCAAATGTCAACATGAGTTTTGGCAGGGGCAAACTACATCTAAACCACCGCAATAATTGAGGAAAACAGTTAAAGAACTGTCACTGCTCTCTGTAAGTTAGCAAAGCACAAATGTTTAGTAAAGAGCTGTTCATAGCAACCACACACAGTAGTTTTCGGCTTTCTGAATTCAAGACGATCACAGCAGACAGGCCAACTCAAGACTGAACATCCCTGGCCCACTTATGCTGGGTGACTACATGGAGAGTGATAGACTTATGAGGCAACTGTGCTAATCTCTGCTTCAAATCAGAGTTCTGCTGAAGCCTTGCTTGGTGGTTTTTCTTTTCTGGAGTGGCTGTGCTCTGCATTGTTAGGAAGAGAGAGAGACACCTGCCTTCTGGCCTGGTATTTCCCACCCTTAGGGGCAAGTCACTTATTTTCTGCGCCTCTGTTTCATAGTCTAAAATAATGAAGATAATTAAAAATGCTTACTTTCTAGGGCTCTATGTGGGTACATGACCTTCCTAGCATGTTCACCCGTCTGGAAAGAATTTCACCAAAGTATTTATGGGTAGCTGCAAGGAAGAATCCTAGATGTGAAGTAGTTTTTCTCCGGGTGGTAGAGTTACGAATATGTGTGTGTGTGTGTGTGTGTTCACGTGGGTGCTATCTGTGAGTGCAAATGTATGCTTGTGCATGAGATTGGAGGGTCAGTGTTGGGTATCTTTCTCAATCACTTCCCTACCTTCTCTACTGTAACTTATTTTTTGGTACAGGGTCTTTCAGTGAACTTGGAGCTCACCCACTTGGTTAGACTGCTGGCCAGCAAGTTCCATGAATCCTCCTGTCCTCCCTCCTCCAGCACTGGGATTACAGGTGCGGGCTGCTGTGCTCAGCATTTTTATTTGGGTGCCAGGGATCTGAACTCAGGACCTCATGCTTTTGCTGCAAGCATTTTACCAACTGCGCCATCGCCCCAGCCCCAACTTACTTTTTAAGCTTCCTTTTGCTGATCTGTATTTTCCACAGTGAGTATGTATGACTTTATAACCACAACAATAAATGCTCTACCAAACTGAAAATGTCTAACAGACAAGCTCAAGTGCCTGTCATCTGCTTCAGGCTTTTACCAAGGTCCACCTTGAGGCCATCTGTAATTCAGGTGGGATTTCTTCCAGAAAAGAAGGGAAGTGCTGCTGACTCCCAAGACAAGACAAAGCTGGCTGCACAGTGTCCTCAGCATACAAGCAAACATGCTGGCATGCACACAGAATACTTCCTCACACTTGTTCCAAAGACCAGGTAGACTTGCCCCTGCTGGCAACAGAAGACTGAAGAGCCCCAGAAAGTGTGGGTGTAAACCAGTACCTTCCAGAAATGTTCTGACCCCTAAACTCCTCAGTCCTGCCCAGAGAGCCTGCGGAAGTGCACATCTAATCTAGCATCTTCCAGAGAGGCTTTATCTCACAGGCTCCTCACATCTGACCAAGAGAACCCAGCTCATTCACATCTTCTTCACCCTGGGGCAGGACACTGTCAGCAGGATCCGCACCATGGTTATCAGACAAACAGACTACTATTCAGTTTTTTGACTTCTCTGCTCCCTCACAGTTTAAAATCAACATGTCAGATAAGATCAACTCTGAGGTCAGCTTCTACCCTGGAACATTACAGTTCTATTTTTAGAAGGGCATTGCCTGTTTGCTCTTGATTGTTTTGTCTAGAAATAAAGTTAATATTTTATTTTTTAAGGTTTTCAATAGATAATAAAGTTATGGGGTACAGGGACAACATCATATATGTAAAGAAAGAAATTTAACAAAGGGTCATAGTAATATTATGTCTCCATCCTCGGACCTGAAGGGCAGTTACGTGTTTAATAGAATCAACAGCGTAGCTCTTTCTGAGCTCCAAAAAAGACAACTCGATAGAAGACAAAATAATAAGATACACTCTTGAAAATGTTATATATTTTTGATGTGTGCTTATAATGCTTTGACAGGAATTAGGAAACTTGTATTACAAGTAAAATTGTATTTGTAGAAAATATCAACTATTGAGTTTATAAATCAAAATCTGAGGCCTTTGGTTCAAAAAAATAATACAAGAAAATAACAGGTACTACTTGCTTTGTGTAGTTTTTTTATTTTTAGTACCAGCACACAGCTTTAAAAACTTCACATCTTTTGATCAGTGAGATTTCAAGATCCAGGCAATTTAAACACACTATCTGATGATTCTTTTCCTAAATTAATATATTTTTAGAAAAATCTCAAGACTTTCTGCAGCAGGCTACAGTAATGGTTTTCTCTACTAGTCTTATAAAACACTGAATACACATAGTAATAACTTCTGAGATTTAAAAAGTGTGTAAATAACTTGAATATTCAAATAATTGTATGAGCAGACTTCATGTTCTGTAAATTCTTCCATTAGGAATTACTGTTTGCTGAAGTAGAGCGTGTCACTGGCTGCCAAGTCAGGCTGTCACCTCACCTGAAATCAAAGGCTACAATCTTTCTTGAATCTGCTACATTGCTTAGCTGAACTGAAGTAGACTCTTAATGCAAACAAGATTTAATCCCTTGTTCAGTATACACTACATAACAGTTGGCAGGTAGATGGGCTTGGGCCAGGATCTCATGAGGAGCAGAAAGGAAAGCCACAGCAGTGTTCCTGAAAACACTGAGATATGGTGGCCTGAAAAGAGTTTGTGTGTGTGTGTGTGTGTGTGTGTTGGGGGGGCATATGGGGGAGAGGAATTAATTCACCAGAGTTCCATTTATGTTTCTGTTGTCCATTTTATTGTTAACTGTATTCATTAGTGTAGGAATGATATCTTTCCATAAATGGTGATTGTGGGGTTAAGTAAAATAATATAATTAATTCACATATAGCTTTTCATATCAGTTTCCCAAGCATACTTAAACTAGTCACATGCACCCCACCCCACCCTCTTACACTGGCTATTCTATTTGTAATTAGGGAACCTAACGGAAGCCTCCTATCTTCCAGAAGGCACCAAAACCCCAGCTCTGATTACTCTAGTGTGCATCTTCTATGTTGTTGCACTGATTTGAACAATTATGCACTGTACTTACTTTATATGCACAATTTTACACCTACACACAGTCTCAAATGTAAAACTTTATTCACTGAAATGAATACTTCCAGCATGTGGGTAGTATGTAAGAGCCAGTAATTTAAGGCAAGCATTGTTCTGCAATGAAATTGCTTTCTGGCAGATGGTACTTTTTTTTTGTTACATAGAAGGTTTCCTGGGGGAAAACACACCGTATTACTTTAAAAAAAAAAAGAAAGGCAAAGTGGTCACACAGAATTAGTATTAGCTCTACATCTCTGTCCTGGCCGCGGTGTTCCTGCTAAGCCAAGCAAGACAGCAGTAGAAATTTGCATGTGTTACAAACTCCCAACTGCATATGCCTGCATTAAGCCAGGGAAGGCTCACAAAATCATGCAACCAAGACATTACCAATACATGTATTTATCAATTTGAGTGTTCCTTGTAGAGGTGTGTGAATTTATCTCCCAGAAATCTTCCATTTAAAAGCCACCAGATCTAAATGTTAACCCCTCACTGCTGTTCTGGCAACTCCCTAACCCCAGCCCCAGCTTGTTTTAGTCACATCCTCCCCAGCCTATTGCCACAAAGTCATAGACCTGGAAGGGACTTAGCAGCAGGGATAAAAAAATATGATCAAAGTATTTTATGTAGATATATGAAAATTCCACGATAAAACTATTTTTTGTAATTAATATAACATTGATTAACACATTGAACATAATTTATTCTACTTTCCTTAAGATTTTCCATACAATACAAAACAAGACAAGCACTGCTTTTACATGCCTCGGTGTTGCTGCAGAAAAAGGGAAAATGTATAATTTAATTAAAACCACCCCTCCTCTGTATTTAATTTAAATCATACCTCAATTTATCTCCATGAACATATGATACTTATAAACAGGATTCAAAGATATCATCAAATGATCTGTTAACAGCTAAAGCACTAGATATTAATTTGAAGCCTATTTTTTTCATTATGGTTTCTGCTAATTTTACATCTAAAGCCTAAGAGGAGAAAGCAGCAATCGGTTTCGTTCTCAAGTAAAGGCCTTTATAGTGGATATTGCCTTGATTCCACATCTGGCCAAGGAGCATCCAGTTGCACAGTGTAGGGTGGGGGTGACAGTTCTCCCTCATTTTCACATGACAGCCAGAATGTGACTGTAGACACTTGCTTCTTGGAAGTCTATCAGAAGAAACACAAGCTATTCCACATGACACTAAGGCTTTAACCAGGACACAGGCTCACGGCTGGCAGACAGAAGTTGGAAAGGACAGAACTTTGTACCCAATGCCAGCTGAACTCAGTGACAGGCTATGAAAGATGAACAAGAAAATAAATAAATAAATAAATAAATAAATAAATAAATAAATAAATAAATAAAAGCACAAACTGTATGAGGGGGTGGGAGGAGAGGGGGTGAAAAAAGTGCAACAAGCTAATGTTCTAGTTGGCGCCTGCCTTCCGATGCAAAGAAAGAGATGGCTCCTTTCCAAAGCTTCCTTTTCATTATGGTATATCAGCTGCCTCTTGGACTCATGTATAAGAACTGACTGCCAACAAAGGACAAGATTTCTGTTAATAGCAGTGAATGTGCAAGTCCTTGAAATAACAGGGATTTCTCTATTTCTTCAACAAAAGCTACTTGGGTATTATTATTCCCAGCATGCACTCTGGGACTTGTAATTATGGCCAGGTACTATCTGGAAATATGTTTGTAACAAATTCTGAGATTAAAAAGTTGCTACCTTGATTCTTTAATTACCCTTACAAGATATTTAGCTAAAGAGCACTCTCAAACTAATTGGTACAGGGCTGGCATTCTTTCTAGTAGTGAATTTCTGTTAGCTAGTCCTTTTAAAACTCAGCATGACTGATAACTATTAAACTTACACTCCTTATTCTGGAAAACCAGGAATAAAAGAGAGAAATAAATATGGACTCAGTCTTTTTTAGAGTGAACTAGAACTGCTAAAGAATCCTTAGTTAAAAATAAAAATAAGGGGCTGGAGAGATGGCTCACTGGTTAAGAGCACTGGCTACTCTTGCAGAGGACCCAGGTTCAGTCCCCAGCACCCACATGGCGGCTAACAACCTTCTGTAACTCCAGTTCCAGGGGAATCTGACACCCTCTTCTGATCTCTGTGGGCACTGCATGACATAGGTATACTTACATACAAACAGGCAATACACTCACACACATAAAATTTAAAAAAAAATAATAAAATATTCAAAAAAATACACATAGGAAGTTTTTAAAGTAAGTTTGTAAGGAATGATTAGCTCAAACTCCAGAGAAGAATCCCCCACTTAGAATGCTGAGAGCCACCAAGAACATGACTCCTACCCACACAATAAACATATATGCTGGGCAATCTATAATCAGTAACTTTCTTGCAACCCACTGGAATCTAAACCTCAAATGGTACACGAGTATTGTTTACCCAGAGCAGATTCTGCTGGGCTATCAGCAAAAAGAATTCCATGAGAACTGAGAGCAGATGGTGATGGCCAGGACAGGGCAGAAGGTGACAGATGCAGAGGAATCCACACCCACTCCAACTGGCTCCACAGAGAATCTCAGAAAAGTGTCCTTGTCATCTGGGTGCAGACACTCCAGCAAAAAAATGAGAGGCTGCCCAGATCCTCAGGCTGGGGCCTCTGTGGGGAGGAAGGACAAGAGCCAGTGCTCCCATTAGGAAGCTATCAAAGCATCAAGGCTTCATGGCCAAACCCAGGGTCACAATGACTAGGGTTTATCATTAGCCTAAAAGACAGAGTAAGAAGTAACAACAGCGTTCCACTGGGTAAGGCTTACGTGAGTTTTAGGAGAACCCACCTTGTTAGAAAATGAGTGGACCACCTGAAAATGAAGTTCTAGACATCGTTGAGAACAAGACTCTAAGCAAACCAGCCCTAGAGGATCTGAAGCCTTTGGTATATTCAGGGAAACCACAGCAAAAATTTACATTCAATATCACTCACAGTAATAGTGTGTAATTCAAAATACTAGCAATACACAACAGAACAAGCAAAAAATCAGCAGAGAACAGAACACTTGAAGGAAAACATCAGCTCAATTCACCTCATCATCCATCACGGAACACTCAGTCAACAACGTCAGAATATATATTCAAGAACACATGGTATTTTTAGCAGGACGGACCACAACATATCACAACTACAGAATTCAAACCTGCTTCAACTATGAAAGTCTGAGTAATTTAGCATGCTAACAGACGAAGGAAGAAAATAAAGACAATAATCTCAACAAACACAGAGAAAACCAACCTCAGAAACAGAATACTTAGAAAATACACAAAAAACTGCATCTTTAGCATTACGAAACATTAGGCAAACAACCAGAGCAAACAAACGGAGAAATGTGCTCCATTCATGGGTTGAAAAGCTCATTGTTAAAAAATTAATCCATTTTAACTTAGAGAATCAAAATCCTACCAAGACTTGTAGTGGACGTTAACAACCTTCTAAAAAGAACTAAAGACATGAAGGCAACTTTGAAAAGAGTGAAGTTAAAGAGCTTATACTGCCTGATTCAAAGCCAACTACAAAGCTAAAGACATCAGAGTCAAGTATTGGGGAAGGGCTAGAGCACCACATAGACCAATGGAAAAAAATATAGTCCAGAAATGGACTCATCGAAATTTAGTCAACTGTCATTTGACAAAGGAATAGAGGCAATTCAGTGAAGAAAATAATGATCTTTCCAGGAAATGATGTTGAAATATTTTGAAGTCTGGAGGCAAAAAATAAACCTCAATTCATACCTCACAACTTAAGCAAAAATTAGTTCAAAATGAATAATAGGTCAAAATGCAAATGGAAAACTCCTTAAAGCAAATGTGAAAAACATCTCCATCATTTTGGGTGAAGAGGAAAAAAAAATTATTTACCAAACTAAAGAGTTTGATCTTTTTTTTTTAAGGATAAATTGTATTCAACCAAATTAATTTTTTTTTTTTTTTTGCCACAAAAATGTACTGTTGAAAGGATGGAAAGACTATCCAAAGACTAGGAGAGAATATTTGAAATCATATAATGGATAAAGGACTTGTAAACAGAAGACACACAAAAAAATCTTCAAAACTAAGTAACTAAAACAATCCCCTTCCTGCTCCAAAAACAGTAAGCAAAATAATGAAACGGGCTTTGGCTGGGAAGGTACACAGGAGGCAAACATATAGGAAGAATTACTATTAGTCATCAGAAAAATGAAAATTAAACCACATCCTGACAGCCAAAAAGAAAGCTGAGGAAGATGAGCTGCTGGAAACAGTATGACCTCCTTAGAGATCAGTTTAGTAGTTTATCTCACTAAGTGAAAGCTTACGTTCACACAAATATCTAAACGTGAATTTTTATAGCAGCTTTATTCATAAATGCTCAAATTGTGTTGAAAGGGTTAAAAATAAACAACTATAGTATATCATATGGTAGAATACAGGGAACATGTTAATACACTTAAACATTTAGCCAAGGCACTTTATGAGGTTCGATAAGCCATACCCTGAAAGGCAAACTGATTCCATTTCTATGTCAGAAGACAATGGCTAGAGTCGGGCAGGGGTGGAGGTCAAAGGCAGAGTTGGGAGGAAAGATCTGGAAGGACACAGGGATTCAGCTGCTCTGCATTTTAAGAGGATACACAGCTCTGTATTTTTGTCAAACATCACATAACTGCACATTGGAAAGGAGAGAATTGTACTTCAAAGAAATTTAAAAGGAAAGTAGTAAAACATTAACCAAAAAACCCATAGTCTTGTCAAGATTATGAAAGACTGCAAAACCCATTAAATAGAAGGTGGCTGCTTGTGCTGGAGAGCTTTAGTGTCAACTTGACACACTTGGGTTGAGGGAGCCTCAATTAGGGAATTGCCTCCATTGGACTGGCCTGTGGCCATGTCTGTGAGGCATCTTCTTGATTGTGGAAGGGCCCAGCCCACTGTGGGTGGTGCCACCCCTGGGCAGGTGGGCCTGTGTTGCATAAGAAATTAGGCTGAGCAGGGGCCAGGGGAGCAAGCCAGTAAGCAGTGTTCCTCCATGGCCTGTGCTCCAGCTCCTGCCTCCAGGTTCCTGCCCTGAGTTCCTAACTTGGGCTCCCTGATGAACTGTGACCTGGGAGATGTAAGCTGAATAAACCCTTTCCTCCCCAAGTTGGTAGTGGTCAGAGTGTTTTGTCACAGCAATGGAGAAACAAACTAGGACAGAAATTTGTACCGAGAGTAGGGTGTTGCTTTGACAGACCTGACCTTGGTGTTTTGCGGAGGACTGTAGAAACATTCAGAACTTTGAGCTAGAAAAGCCACTGAGTGCTTAGAGTTTGTTGCTGTAGAGCTTGGAACAGTTATGTTGTAGACGATGGAGGCCTGGTTTGTGAAGCTTCAAAGGGAAGTGGAGACTATCAGGGCTGTTTGTGTGAGATTTTGAATTGAGAATCTGTGGGTTCTGGTCAGCTGGGGCTGAAGAATTAGCTGTGATTAAGAGATCAGAACCTGAAAAACCTTGCTTTACTGGGACAATTGATGCTGGTTAGCTGGGGCTGAAAGATCAGCTGTAAGTAACAAGAGAACAGCATCACTGTGGTGAAGTCTTCTGGGAGGTATTTTCTCAGGGTCCGCACACAGAGGGGACCCGGGCGTCTATCTCAATCTGGAAGCAGGACTTGGTAATGTGTAAGAGTCTCCTGAATGGTTCTGATGTTGAAAGCAAGAAGGGGTCACAGAGAGCAGCTGAGGCCTGGCACTCTGAGAGGCCAGGAAAGGCCATAGGTGAAAGTACAGCTTCAGTTGCAGTGAAGACCCCAGGATTGAAGGGACCATGGAGAGAATCTGAGGCTTTGCACCCCAAGAGGTAAGAAGAGGCCATTGGTGAAGGTGTGGCCTCAGTTTCAGTGAAGACCCCAGCGTTTTGGAGATGCCAGGACCATGGGACAACCACCAAGGACAGCAGTAAGTGTGGAATGGAACTGGCCTGTGTCTGTGAGATGAGCTGTGTATGCTGTGGACGGCAGAGTCAGAGAAGCAGAGCTGCCAGAACCCTTCCGAGTCCAGAAGATCATGAATGAATCCCAGATGTCCAGCCTTGAGCTACTTTGCTGGACTTTGGTTTTGCTTAGGTATGCCTGATTCTTCCCTTTGAAATAAGACAGTACTTGTTTTGGATTTTACAGTTAAGAGATATTTAAAAGAGACTATGGACTTTTAAGTGTTTGCATTTTTTAAGGACTGTGGGGCTTTTAAGGTTGTACTATCTTATGTTGTGATATTAATATCATATCTTGGGGATGAGAATTGGAAAGATTATGGTTTAATAGTGATGTGTTTGTGTGTCAAGTTGACAAGGGGTCAATTGTGCTGGATAGCTTTAGTGTCAACTTGACACATCTGGGTTGAGGGAGCCTCAATTGGGGAATTGCCTCCATTGAACTGGCCTGTGGCCATGTCTGTGAGGCATCTTCTTGATTATTGTGTGATGTGGGAGGGCCCAGCCCACTGTGGGTCCTGCCACCCCTGGGAAGGTGGGCCTGTGTTGTGTAAGAAAGCAGGCTGAGCAGGGGCCAGGGGAGCAAGCCAGTAAGCAGTGTTCCTCCATGGCCTGTGCTCTGGCTCCTGCCTCCAGGTTCCTGCCCTGAGTTCCTAACTTGGGCTCCCTGATGAACTGTGACCTGGGAGATGTAAGCTGAATAAACCCTTTCCTCCCCAAGTTGGTAGTGGTCAGAGTGTTTTGTTACAGGAACGGAGAAACAAACTAGGACACTGCTGCAACGATATTCATAGAGTGGCAAGACACACCAGGAGCAAAGGGGAAAGTAACAGTGAAAGGTTTGTCAGCAGTCACCTGAAAGCTGTAATCACTTAGCAAACCAGGGGGCGCCTGTTGGTGCACATCTATCTCCTCATATGATGCTCTCTGAAGGACACGACATTATCTATCACATATCTGTGCTAAACTGGCTAACCTTAATCTAATAAAGATCTAAGGTAGGTCCAGCACACAGGGGATACACAAAACAGAGAAATACGTCGAACGGCACCATGAAGAAATAAAACAAAATTACAATTCTTATAATTTAACGGGATTGGTCTCCAAAAACAAAAAATTAAAGCAGAGTGTAGTTTATATGAAAAACAAAAACAGTCAAACGCAACACTGGAAATTTAAAAAGTGGGCTACACAGTCAGTGAAATGGCTTAGTGGGTATAAGTGCTTGCCTTATAAGAAGCCCTATAACCTGAGTTCAATCACTGGATCCCACAGTGGAAGGCCAGAACCAATTCCCACAAGTCGTCTAACCTCCACATGCACACAAACATGCCTCGGACACATGTGCACGCACACACACAAATAAGTATTGCTATACTTTTAAAGAAAAGTAGAGAATTTTTGTTTGGATTAAATATTAAGCACTGTTAGGGAATTGCTGCTGATCTTCCTTGATGTGACGATGGTGCTCTTGGGAGGTACACAGCCATGCTTACAAGGCTTACCCAAAACAATGCTCACATAGCATTTCTCTCTGGTCCAAGCACACTTACAAACACACACAATCTACACTCAGTAATGCTGGTAAATACTGCAAACTAGACTCCCATAAAGGGCCATGATGGAATTGCTATACTAATGATTTTAATTAGTTCTGCAATGAATGAACCAATTTATTAAATTAATGCTTTCCAAACTTGCTTGACCACAGAATTTTACTTTCAGTTAATGTCCCATATAGCATATGGAACTAGTTTCAAGGAAACTGATCTAAGGAGGTCTCCTAATTTCAATATATAGTAACAGATATATAATAGCAAAAACGTTAGCCTCACAAATTATTTACATTAATTTCCATTTTGTTTTTCTTAAAATCTGTTATTGTTTTACTAAGACTTAAAGGAGACAATTTTAAAAGGCCTTCCAAATTATTTTTCACTTTTTTCCTATGAGAAAATAGTTGATTTAAGTTTTCTTTATTACATAAAACAGTGATCATGTGGTACATGCATTTCTGTAACTTACTTTTCTCATTTAATAATTATATCACAATCATATTTTATACTATTAAATTTTAAAATAATGTTGCTTTAACTAGTGCATGTTCCCATTAGACAACTAAAATAGAAATGATGTAATCCTCATTTACACTGTTGAAAAGTTTCAATCTGAGGGAATGATTTTTCTAAGACTGCCTCTTTGTCTTATACCTAACATGTAACCAAAATTAATCTTATGTCTTGAGATCATTTAACACTATCAATTCAATCTGCCTTCCCACAGTGTAATCAGCTTATTTAAATGTAGCTAGCCTCCAGGAAAACAATGTGAACATCTTCCTAGGCCCTAGGCTCCTCTCCAATCAACTTTTACAAGCTAAGATAAACACACAGCTTTAATCTTAAATTATGTTTGTTATTTCTCCCTTGGGACCCTTCCTTGTCCAGGATCCTGATAATGTATGAGTGTCCTGTGCTGTGTTGTCATTGCTGAGGGCACCAATGTCCTCAACAAATAAGCAACAAATTATCTATAGTATATGCTGCAAACAACAGGTGCAGTTAGATTGATAATATCTGGTTTTGGTTTCGTATGTGGTTCTGGGTCAGTAGGGGTCAGAAAGGAAAAATTTCTGATAAGACAGTTGCTCATTCCTTTCCCAATCACACAGCATATACTGTTTAAATAAATAAGAGAGTACAGCCTGGGTTTGAGGAACAGTGCCAAGATAAATCAGAAAAGAGCAGTTCTGAGAACAGACTGGTCTCACTGCTGATTTAAACAACTCCAGGAGTTAGACTTTCTTTTGCTCAGGCACCACCACACTGAGGCATCCACCATGTAAATCTGTTGTATCTGCCTTCCTACGGTGTAATCAGCTTATTTAAATGTAGCTAGCCTCCAGGAAAACAATGTGAACATCTTCCTAGGCCCTGGGCTCCTCTCTAATCAACTTTTACAAGCTAAGATAAACACACAACTTTAATCTTAAATTATGTTTGTTATTTCTCCCTCATGACCCTTCCTTGTGGGTCATTTTATTTAGGTTTATGATATGTTCAATTGTGAAATAATGGCTATACAAAATCTGAACTACAGCTCTATTATCTCAGGGAGTCCTAGTCGGAACCACTAAAGCTAAGCTCCTGCGTGTATATTTCCTGTGTGTTTTCCGAAGTTATATCAACTGACATTCTCATTAGCAGCAAGTGTGTAGAAATGCCTGTATTACTACCATCATCAAATGTGGGTAGTATTTAAAAAACAATTCTGCTAATGTACAACAAAGTATCACCAGATGTACACTGTTCTTCTGTTGTTTTGTTTTAATTAGATATCCAAAGCATTTTACGTTTCATTCACAGGGGTTAGTGCTAACTTACGGTATATGAGTTTTTTTTTTTATATATGCTAATGACATTCTGTTAAATGTTTTGAGAAAAATCTATGGCTCTTCAATATTTTTTCATTGTTTTTCTCTTTATAAAAACTAGTATCTAAAATAATCACCTCTAGTCTGTTTTATGCTTTCTTTTTTGAATATTTAATTTTTATATTTTATTCCAGTAGCTTAGAATTGATTATACAGTGTGTTCAGGACCAAACCTGATTTTTCCTCAAGCAACTTAATTTTCAATGAGTAATCTTCCAAGATACTTTACTGGTTTGCTGATTCTAGAAGATGCACACTGTAGCGCAGAATGCCAAGCACAGTCATGGTGTCTCAGCTCTACTAACTGTCCCTTTGAATGACCAATGTCAGAGATACTTTTGTAATTTTCTGTGAATGGAAAGAAGAAAATGCCTTGAACTCAGACAATATGCTTGCAAGAGAATGGGAAAAGAAGAAAAAAAAACGAAACAAAACACCCAAAACCTAGATGTCTGGCTTTGTGAAAATGAACAATGAGCTAATGAAGATGACGTGGCTGGAAGGACCCCTGACACAAGGAATGTCACAAATCAGCTCTGTTCTCACAAATGTAGGTCAGCTCTTTCTAAACCTGGTTTGCACAGGCAGAAACAAAATTCCTGGCCTCAAAATAATTCCAGAGTCTTCTCATCAAACAAATCTTACAGTCTCTGGTGTATTAAAAAAGTAAGTATTTTAATTTCCCTGAAACGAGATGACAAATCATAAAAAAATTATTTAAAATGGAGGTAGAAGAAAAATTTGTTATTTCTCTTCTTGTGCATTCCAGTGTTCCCTTCTGAGTTCGTTCCACGAGTTCCTTAAAGAATAGGGTTAAGCCAGGTCAGGTATGGTGGTGCACGCCTTTGATCTCAAGCACTTGGAAGGTGGAGAATAAAGATTTGGAGCTCAAGGCTATCCTTGGCTACATAGTGAGCTCATGGTCAGCCTGGGGTACATGAGACCCTGTCTCAGAAGAGCAAACAAAAAAGAGAATAGGATTAAATTTACAGAATTTCTGAAGGTAATGTATCTGATTTTTGCCTATTACTTAATACTTAAATATTATTTATGTTTAGGCAGAAAAGTTAATATTGAGTATTTATAGTAATAATTAACAAATCTCATGAATGAGACTTTTTCAAAAGCTGACTCTAACTTCCTTCTGACCCACAAAGTGCAAGGCCTTTCTTCTGCAGCTACTGTCAATCTCTAAAGTTGCTCCAAGATAACGAGGACCATCCAAGGGTGCTTTCCTCCACAGATCCACCTGTTTGTCTCTGGGAGACAGAGGCCAGGAGCTTAAGGCAGTCATTCTCACTCTCTTGAGAAAGACACCTGCTATGTTTGGATCTGATCTGGGTTTCTCTCCCAAAGGGCTCACATGCCCACCGTGATGCTGTCACCTCAGGCCCCAAACAGTAGATCCAGCCAACTCTGAAGTGTCAAACTGAGTGAGAAAGCAAGCATCCCCCTCCTAAGCTGCGTTTGTTAAGCATTCTGCCACAGGTCAAAACAACCAACCTGCGCTCCCAAACTACGAAGGGATGACCTGGTGAACCTCAGAAATAAAGCTTCACAGACACATGCTTGCTGGTCTGTGATTCCCTTCTCCTACTGAATGAATTTAACATGGAGATTCCACGTTCACATTTGGACTCAGCCTGTCTGATTTTTCTCTGACTTTTCATCACCCTTTTGTAATTTTTGAAGCCTTGCCTGGCAGATACATATTTTTATTTTTAAAGATATTTATTTATTATTTTATTTTTGTGTATGAATGTATTGCCTGCATGTATGTAAGTGCACCCATGTCATACAATGCCCGAGGAGGTCAGAAGAGGGCGTTGGATCCCCTGGGACTAGAGTTATGCACAGTTGTTAGTCGCCATGCGGATGCTGAAAATCAAACCTCAGTTCTCTGCAAGAACAACCAGTGCTCTTAACTGCTGAGCCATTCTCCAGCCCATGACACATTTTCTTTCTTTTTTTAAAAAAAACAAACAAATTTTATTTATTTTTATTTTATGTGTATGAGTGTATTGCCTGTATGAATGTAAGTGCACCCATGTTGTGCAATGTCCATGGAGGTCAGAAGAGGGCGTCAGATCCTCTGGAACTGGAGTTAGAGATGGTTGTTAGCTGCTATGTGAGTGTAGGAAATTGAACCTAGGTCCTTTGCAAGAGCAGTCAGTGCTCTTAACCGCTGAGCTATGTCTCCAGTCCCTCATGATACATTTTATTAACAGAAACTAATAATCCAGTGTTGCCCCCACAAATAGAAAGTGCCTAGTCCCTGTGTGCAGAATGACTTGTGTCAGATTCACAGAACAAGCTCACGTCACATATCCACGCACAACTCTGTCAGCACTGGCACGGATGCCAATTTCTTCTCACTGCTGAGACCAAACACCCAACAAGAAGCAACTCTGAAGGGGAAGAGTTTATTTTAGCTTATGTTTTGAGGGGATACAGCTCATTCATGAGGGAAAGTACTGTGGCAGGGCTCGGGGTGGGGCTGTGGCACATGGGAGGAAACAAATAGTTGGGTTCTCGGTGCTCAACTTGTTCTTTCCTTTCACTCAGTACGGGACCCCAGTTTATAGGATGCTACAGCCACATTCAGGGTGGGTCTTCCCTGCTCAGTTAAACCTTTCTGGAAATGCCTTTATAGATACAGAGAGGTGTGTTACTGTGTTGATTTAAAATCTAGTCAACTGATTAGCAATAACCATCACAGCACCATATGACACATTTTTCCCTGGGCCTAACTCTAGGACTTTTGCCCTAGCCTAGCATCCTACTGTTTGTCCCTGTTCAGTGCTCTGTTCAAAAGTGAGGGCCAGTGAGCATACCCCTAGGTCTCTGTTCACAGCAACACCTAAAACTTTTCTCTAGAATGTTTTTTACATTTCTGCAAATTCTACAAGTGACGGACACTCCGATGCCACCTCCTCTGTGGAAAGCAACAAAGTTCCCTGTCCTCTTTGCCTCTAGCGCACAATGTAAATGCAGCACACTTTACCAGACCCATGATGCGCTCCAGGGCAGGTCCCAGCCACTACCGCTCTACGTGTACTCTGTATCTGCACAGCACTGGACATGGAATGGAGTAAGACCCACATAAACGCCATTCCATCGATGGCTCCTCCTCAGGAGCTCCTAGGACAACAATGGAATCGCTATGCCCAACTTTATCAGCCAAACCCAGGACAGGGACAGCAGAAGAGGTATAGTGACTCCGATACCAGTTTATAAAAGAATCTTCTGGAAAGCCTATGAAAAATACAAATCCCTAGGTTCTGCCCTTGCAGAGACTGATTTAGTAGAATGCAAAGCTGAGTCCATTTGATTCTGAGGGAGATGGGGGGCGGAATTTATGGCCAACACTTTGATATACAGTGATGTAGTCACTTGCTTTACAGGGGTTCCAAAGTTAACCTTTTTCATGGACCTAAGGTGTTTTTTGTTGTTGTTTTTTTTTTTTTCCTTTTTTGTAAGTTTCTTGACTTCAATATCAAAGCACAGAGTACAGCAGGCCTATAAAAAGAACCACTTAACAATACATCCAGCCTTTCACCTTAGCGTAGGCTGTGGGAATATGGCATCACATTCCACTCTCCATCTGCACATGGGTTTTCACCTATATACATTTTTATAGATTACTTAAGGTTTTAATTTGCTACAAATAGTCCTTTTTGAGACCACCTCTCCACGAGGCATGTTTTAAATAACTGAAGCGTATAAGACTCCTACCTCGGTCCCGGAGGCTGGCTCTCAATGCTCTTTCCAGCTGCTCCTCCTCACTCAGTCCTGCTGTGTAGACATCATAGTTCCTATGAACGTCTTCGTAGACCCCTGGCCTGCCACCTGGGTAGTGGTTCTGATATCCAGAGGGGCCTGTAGGCACAACGAAATGTTACCGAACACAGTAATAGACATGGCTTGTTTCAGACTTCCTGCTTGGTATAAGCAGAGAGGAGCAAATATCCCATGTCATTATTTTGAATGTAATAATAATCTTCAAAACAAGAAACAATGACACACGGAGAATACCTCCATAAGGGTCGGCATGGACTGTTTTGTCACTATAGTATCCATAGTGCCCATCGTGGACCTGGACATGAATGAGATCTTACATGCTAGCAAGAAAAAGAGATATTTTAGAAAGCAGGTAGAGGTTCTGGAGAAGGACCAGAGTGGGCTCTTCATATATCAGTGCATTTACCAACTTAGAGCTATTCAATTCTTGAAGTATCTTCTGTGAAGTCCTGACTTCACTGGAGAGAATGGCAGGAAACAGTTGAGAAAGTTTTACTGTCTTGAAGCTCTATCCAATGAGGGACAACCGATGTTTAATACACATTCCATAGAGTTTCCATGCTGAGTATCAAGGCTCAGAAAGTAATAAGATTGAGATTTATAAGCCAATTTCTCTACGATTATAACTCTGGCAGACACTGTACTTGCTAATAGCACTTTCAAAACAATTGGTTACTCAATGAAATGAGAGATAACATGTTTATGAAATGATGCTTTAAGCACCAAAGTTATCAATTAACACAATAGCAAAACAAAGTTCACCTTTGTAAAAAAATTCTAGCAAATTTTTCAGTTTGCAGCCAGTCCGTATATGTACTTCAGCTGCTAACTGCTATAGAACTGGCCTTGGGGAGACTTTTTTCTCCATAGATACTGATCTCATTCTGGTGAAGAGAGAGAAGTTATCGCACGTTCAATCTTTTCTTCTGTCTTGTCATTACCACATCCTCTGAAATTGATGTTTCAAGTGCTTAATTAATGTGCTTTGGTTGTTGATGAAAATTCATAACCTTCACTACAAATTGTATATCATCATCTCCAAGTCGTCCAGTGCAATATATGCTTGAGTAACAGCTTTCAGAAGTCTGCGGAGAACAACACAGGTGGGACGAGCACTGCACTATGAGCTCGGCTGAGTGAAACTTCACATTCAAAATTTGATCACTGGTCCTCAAACTCTTCTGAAATTTATTTTTATAGTTACTGTTATTAAAATGCTTAACTATGTATGGTTTACCTTATTTTTAGCTTTAAAATTTAGTTTTTAATTATCATACCAATGAGTCTCCTTATAGGCTTTTTATACATAGTTTTGGTTGATTCCCTATCCTCCTTCCCCCCATGGCTTTACCCTCTACATGCAAAACTGAAAGTGAAAATTTTACACCCATAATTTTCAGTGATCCTTATTTTATCTCAGCCTTATTTTCATTAAAGAATAAAATCACAATACAATGTGTCTCTTTCGACTGACGATTATTTCGTGTTCACATAAATATTTGTCATACAAAATATTTGTGTCAAATGTTGATGATCCTTGGCAGTACAGGACATCCTTGGCAGTACAGGCCCCACGATGCCATTGGCAGTTGTCTCAGAAGAGGAAATGAGAGACTTGTATTCACCTGTCCCACCTTTCCTCCACCACTGCATGATACAGATAAAAAGCCCAACACCTAGCACCACAGCCAGACTTGCAAGACTCCAGAATCATGAACTGCATGAAGTTCTATTCTTTGTGAATTACCCACTTTCAGTTTTGTTATAAGAACAAGAAACAGACTAAACTAATGACAAATTATCAGCATAAAATTCACTAGAGTATGCAATGTTTTTAGTATATTCATACAGTTGTACTATCATCAACACAAATTATTTTAAGTATTCTTATAATTGCTCCAAAAGAAAAGTATATTAACTCACAACCCCCAATCCCTGAGCTCGAGGCAATCACTAATCCACTTTCTATCTCTATAGAAATGTCTATTCTGTACAAATCATATAAATAGAGGCATATAACATGGTGTATTGTATCTTGCTCATTTTACTGCCCATGTTTTCAAGGTTCATGAAAGGTTGTTACAGGCAGTAGTATTTCCTTCCTTTATATGATCTAATGACATCTTTTTATATAGCTAAGCTATAGTTTGCCTATTTACACATCAGTTGATGGGCATTTAGATTATTTCTACCTCTTCTTGGGGTGTATAGTGTATGTGTGTGTGTGTGTGTGTGTGTGTGTGTGTGCACTCCCTGTGCAGATATGAAGGGCACATATGCAGGTCAGAGTTTGGTGTTGGGTGTCTTCACTCTCCACTTGTTTTGGGGGGTGGGGTGGGACACAGGACATCCTACTGAACCTGGAGCTCTCCAATTTGACTAGACTAGCTAGCTAGCGATTCCCCAGGAACTGTCTATCTCCACTCCAGCACCAGGGTCACAGGCACATGTTGTCACACCTGGCTTTTACATGGATGCTGGGGACTGAAACTCAGGTTCTCTGGCTTGCATAGCAAGCATTTTATCCACACAGCTATCACCCCAGCCCTTTCGACTATTTTGAACAATATCACCGTAAACACCTGCCAGCCAGTCTTTATTAGGACATATGCTTGTGTTTCTCTTAAATATATACTTATATATATATATGCTGGTCTGACTGTAATTTTGTTTACATTTTCCAGAATGTCTTCCAATGTGGTTGCACCATTTTATAATCCTACATGCAGTATATGAGGGTTCTGGCTCCTCTATCTCATCATCAACACTTGTTATTATCTATCTTTTTAAATGGAGCTATAGCTGCCCTAGATGGTGTAAGGTGGTATCTCGCTATTTTTATTTTTGACATAGGGTTTCACCATCTGGCCCAAGCTGACCTTGAACCCACTATGTAGCCCAGGCTGGCTTTGAACTTGTGAAACACCTGCTTTTATCTATCAAGTGCAGGAATGTGCCACCATTCTCAGCCCTTTCACTGTGGTTTTAATGAATGATGACATTGAGCATCTTTTTGTGTTGACTGGCCATTTGTAACACTCAACTGGCTTGGTTCTATTTTGTTGAATTCCCTTGAAGTAACAAGTAAAAATTAATATTTAAAGAAACCATAAGTAAAAATGTTTAGGATTTGCAGGGGGGCGGGGGGAGGTGTAATTTTGAAAAGCTTTGCTCATAATGAAGTAAATGAATCGTAACATTACTGATATTCAAAACAGGAGTAGAAAAGTAAAAACTCCAAATCCTCACAGTGGTTCATAATCATTTGGGATCTGAACACAATTGTAAAGATGGACATTCTCTTCAGACTGCTCTCTACCTAACAGAACCATCAGAAAAATTCAGGTTCCACTGATGTGTTGGGAACAACCCCAACATGTTTCCTACCCTGAGAGTAAAGGAGACCGTGACCAAATTACAAATTTTGCTTCTTACACTCTTCACCACACCGAGGAGCTTCAGAGGACAGCAAATGGTCAAATGATAATCATATATGCACTTCACACTATTAAAAGAAAGGGGTAACCACTTTGAGACATTAATATTTATGAGCAAGTCACTGAATACAGCAGAATGCTTCAACAGTCTCAAAATAGAAAAACTGCCCAATTCCCTAAGAATGCCAATTATTTTATTGCAACATGGAAAGCATATAGGGTTATTTTCCCACATGGCTCATTATCACTTTCAAGTCCCTGTGGAAAGTCACTGTGCTACAGAAGGTTTATGCAGCAATCCTACCCCACCCCCTAGCTAATTGGAGACCCAAATATACTGAAGCTTTTCATGACTTGTGTCTACAGATGTTACATGCACCTACAGAGCCCTAATTGCAGGTATGTTAATTACAGTGATTTCAGGTAACATTTTCTTGACACAGCAAAACATTTTGCTACCTGTTACTTCTTGTTTGAAAACAACCTAGCAATACTCCAGTGAAATAAAGTCAACAACGCCGAACATCTGAGTATTATAAAACCTAATGTAAAGCTCGTCAGACAGAACATGGAGAGAAAGGACGAAGCGTGGCATTTTGGTGTCTTAAGTCAAAAAGACTGGTGTGGCCAAAGGTTCTGTATCGCCAATCATGATCATCAACACGATTCCCATCAATATCTATTTATGATGAGAAATGGTTCCCTAGGCACAGAAGTGTTCTATAGTTCCTCTGTGGCCAAATCAGTCAGCTGTTTTAAATCTTCATCATACACACTGGGGGCCGGGGAGGAGACACAAACCTAACAACTGAACACTCAAGAGAAATAAGTCGAAGTGACACCCCATAAGGAACACTTGCTCACTGCTCTTTTCAGTTACATACTTGGGCTCTGTAGTAAAA
Source organism: Nannospalax galili (assembly GCF_000622305.1). NCBI lineage: Eukaryota > Metazoa > Chordata > Mammalia > Rodentia > Spalacidae > Nannospalax > Nannospalax galili. Next base: position 13,439,469 of record NW_008360326.1, on the reverse strand, counting down.
GCAACTCTGGTTACCATTATTCCCTTAGCTGCCCCATCTGTTCCTCATACACATTCCAGGATTTCATGGCAGAGGGGATCAAGAAACACCACGAAGATTAGAAAAATTGGTAACAGCTTTTTAAACATTCATGAGGTTCTTTGACCTATAAAGACTTCCCCAGCTACAGGCGGCCATATTAAGAATAAATCATGACTTATAAGGATACATATGCTCTCATAAAAAGCCCCCTCAATGATGATAAGCTCAGCCACCTGGCCCCTCTGTAGCTCTATCTTTGAAGAAATTCAATCGTTTCAGAGGAAGGAATATAAATAGGATAATCTTGCAGGGGATCAGAAAGGAAGGTAAAAGGCCTTGGATTTCTGCCTTGAATTCTCTGGTTTGTGTGATGGCTATGGCAAAGGAGATGGCTCTTATAGATGAAGGAGCAAAGGAGCACCTCTCTCTCTCTCCTCTCTCTCTCTCTCTCTCTCTCTCTGAAAGAAAAGTAAAAAGAGAAAAGACAGCAAGCAGAACTGCATTATTTTATAAGGTTCAGTTGTCAGAGTGTGAATCTCACATCCCTGTAGGAGAGAAAAAGCAGGAGCTATGAATCAGGGACTTGCTCTCTGTCCTAGTTTTACCATTAGCTCCCTGTGAATTTGGCCAAATCACTTAACCTTCCTAAGCCTCAATTTCCCAGCTGTCAGGCAAGATGTCAGGACTAGGTAGTCCCTGATAAGCCATGTCTGTATAACACTGCTCTCTGTCTCTCTCTGTCTCTCTGTCTCTGTCTCTCTCTGTCTCTGTCTCTCTCTCTGTCTCTCTCTCTTTCTCTGTGTGTGTGTTCAGGGGCATGTGTATGTGGAAGCCAGAGTACAACCTCAGATGTCCTCCCACCTCAGGTGGGGTCCACCTTATTTTCTGGGACATGGTATCAATGCCTGGAGCTTGTGAAGTAGGCTTCCCTAGCTGGCCAGTGAGCCCCAGGGATCCACCCATTGTTGCCTCCTCAGTGCTAAGACTACTGGTGTGCATCACTGTGTCTGGCCTTTTCTTGTACCTGGGTTTTGGGAATCAAACTCAGGTCTTAATTCTTAAGCAAGTACTTTGCTGACTGGATCATCTCTGCAGACCCCACTGCCTCTTCCTCTGGATATGTACAAAGGTGAGGCCCTGAGACAGTAAAGCCAACAAGAGAGAAACCACAGTGAGAGGTAGGACCAGGATGCTTTTCCAGGCATCAGCTCTTCCTGATCACACAGGCCAGTAAAGCTTCTCTTCTTTATCCACTGAATTCTACTGGAAAATCAACCAAAGCAACACATGCACACATACACAACACACACACACACAACACATACACCCATAAACTACACATGCACAAACAACACATGCACAAACGTGCTCATGTCACACATTTCCTGTTAGCTTTTTCATCACTCTCACAAATGTCTGAGAAAACATCTTAAGAGATGGCTCATGGTGTCAGTCCATGGCTGCTTGTCCCTTTCTTGCTGTGGGCCTGTTGCAAGGCAGAGAGGGAGCAGAAGGGCTGAGCTGCTGGCCTCCTGGACGCCAGGAGAGAGAGAGAGCGAGAGCGAGAGAGAGACAAAACCACTTGTCCCCGTGGGCTTCATTTTTCTTCCCCTTTTATTTCACCTGAGTCTCGAGCTTACTGGCTATTGCTGCCCACATTCAAAGAAGGTCTTGTCCCTTTAGTTTATGAAAATACCCTCACACATATGCCTAGAAGTGCCCTTCAAGACATTGCCCAATCTCATTACACTGACAAGCAAGATCAACCATCATATATATTATATATGTATATAATTCTTTGTGCCAATACTAATTAAGCCAGGAGTCAAAAAAAAAAAAAAAAAAAAAAAACCCAAAAACAAAACAAAAAAACAAGCAAAGCAAGCAAGCAAACCAAAACCAGTAGCGATAAAACAACTCATGGTATGAATCCAATCTATGGCCTGTTTTCCTAAGATTTTAGTGGCACAAAGTCAGTCTATTTGTTTATGAACTGCCAATGCCTGTTCTCCTGACATAAGGACAGGCTGACTGGTTACAACAGAACCAAATTCTAACGCTGTGACCACAGTAGTCCTGGACTGGGAACTGAGGGACCTGGGTGAAGTATCTGACTGGATATGAGAGACCTCATGCCTATCATAGAACTGCTTTATGCCAGAGGTACTACGTCCCCCAGTCTTCCCTACCAACCTACCCAAATATACTTCTGGGTTACCTTTGCCCACTTAGCTTCCAGGAAAAGGCAAGGCACAGTTATGTAACCACATCAAAAACTAGTTTCATCTTAAAGCAGCAGTATATTGGTGAATACCAAAAATTTAAAAATAAATTGAAATTTATTTCTTTAAAATGAACTGCTTACCTGCACTATTAAAGTAGTACTGCTGGCCCGAGTAGCTGATATTGGAGGAAAAAATGCCTAAATGTGAAGGAAACAAACATTTTAATGGTAGTCATAAGGTTCTAACTGCTGATCTTTCCAACAATTAAGTTCTTTATGCATGCACCGCCATGCCATGCCTTTAATACCAACAGAGGTAGAGGCAGGTGGATCTCTGTGAATTTGAGGCCAGTCTGGTCTGCAGAGCAAGTACCAGGCCAGCCAGAACTACACAATAAGACCTATCTCAAAAAAAAAAAAAAAAAAAGGTTGTATGTGACAAAGCCCAGGGTCACTTTAAATGACTTCTAAACCATTGATAAAATATATTTCATCTGCTTAGGGAACAGGACATGGGTTGTGGGTAAGGGTCAAGGAAACCCTAACTGACAGTGACTGCAGTTCCTTATAGTCTCTGGCTGACCTCAGCTGGGTTTTACTTCTCGAGGGAGGCTTGGGCTCTGGAGCCTTTACAAAAGCAGGTGCTTGGTGGACAAGAGCCTTTTCTCAATGAGGGTGTTAGGAGAGCCTTGCTAACTACTCTTCCTAGGGAACTTTCCCCTTCCTTATACCTGTAGAAGGTTCTGGGGCAGTCATTTCCACACAGGTGAATGGAGAGCTGGTGTGCCCCAGCATGGCCCCTTCTTTCAGGAGCACCAGAGAGCAGGCTCCACACTGTTTCACACAGGCTCTGCGGTCTTCAGTCTCAGCTCACTCTCACCCTTTTTCTGCCTTCACCAGAAAACAGGTGGTTCTCGGGCTCCTTTTCGTATTTAAATTTTCTCTTGTGTTATTTTTAAAAAGACTGAGGTAGCTGGGGGCATGGTGGCACACACCTGTAGTCCCAGCACTTGGGAGGCAGAGGCCGGCGGATCTCTGTGAGTTCCAGGCCAGCCTGTTCTACATAGTGAGTTCCAGGACAGCTGGGGCTACAGGGAGACCCTGTCTCAAAAAAAGACAAAAAAAAACAGAACAAAAAAAGACTGAGGTAAACATGCCTGCACAGAAAAACAGGTAGATGTTAGGGAGGGCAAAAAGGAATTTAAATGTTACAGCTATGAGGAGAAATCTTTTCAAAAGTTAAACCAATCACATGCTTAAATTTTGTATCATAACTACAGAAAGCTTTAATAACCACCAAGTCCTACGGCACAGGAAAATGAAAACAAGAATGCATTCTTCTCCTTTACCAGAGTTGTATTGTTAAATTGTGCTGAAAATATAATAGAACTAGACATTTTCAATAAATAAAACTCCTGCTGCTCCCCTATGCGCACACAGGAAATACAGTAATAGGCAAATGCAGGAAAATGGGAACCCGCTTAGATGCTCACGCTTAGCCTGTGAGAATCACCCCAAAGTGAACACAACCTGCTAATAAAGGTGATGGGACAGTTCTCAGAAAGCTTTCCAATATCATGAATATTATACGGTTCTCAGGAATACCAGTCCACTGCATGAACGGTGAAAACAAATTATTTATGGTTCAAGAAAAGGTAAAATAGTCTCAAAAGATTTCCCATGAATAAAAGATGAAATATTAGAATGTACACGGTCTATAAAACAAGTGCCTTGCAAAACAATTTCCTTGCAAGTCAAAATCAGTATACTATTTTATATTAAAGGGTCTAAAATGCAATTATTACTAAATAAAACATTTTCATTGAACATCATTTTAACGGGAAAAAGAAAACAAAAAAAAGCACAAAAGCAGGAGCCAAGCTTCAAGTGATGACAGACTTGGACTGGCCTCACGTGAATGATCCAGTGACCATTCTGAACTCTTTCAAATATGGGCCTTGTGCTTCAGTCTAGACTAGGCTTTCTTTTGTAACCCTGTCATGTACATCTTTTAATTCAAGTAATAACACAGAAGCATTACTGTAAGATCACTTTTTTGAGGAAAACTTCAGTTTTCTAGGAATAGCATTAGGGCCGAAGGTCTTAATACAGACAAGCATTTGTTGCTTAAGAAAACACTGGACTGAAATTTGGGGTTGCATCCTCTTTTATGGAACAATGTGAGGAACTGTAGTGGCTGTCTTGCTATCTCTTCAATTAAAAAGAAATGTGAGGGGATAGAGAAACGCCTCAGTGATTAAGAGCACTGGTTGCTCTTGTGGAGGACCTGGGTTTGATTCCCAGGACCCACATGGAGGCTAACAACTGTCTGTAACTCTAGTTCCAGAAGGAGAATATGACGCCCTCTTCTGACCTCCGTGGGTACTGCACAACATGGGTGCACTTACATACATGCAGACAATACAGTCATACACATAAGATAAAAATAATAAATATTTTTAAAAATGTGAGTTTATTAGGAAATTTCTAAGCTGAACAGAAAGGAAAATTGAGGCTGCTTCTGTTCACACTGAAAGGAAGATGAACTGCCAAGTGCTGTCATGCCCAGGGTGTTTGTTCTGTACCTGTGCATGCTTCCATGAGTTTCTTCAGAGGCCCTTGAGTGTACATTAGTCCAACGAGAATCCCAGCCAGATGCCCAGCGAAGGAAGTCCTAGGAGGGAAGGAGAGCCTCTGTGAGTGTCTGTGCTGCTGACTGCAGACACTCTATTTTCTCATTAGCCTAGTGCATGTCAATTAGTCAGTCTGCAGGCTTCGTTCCACATCAAGTCTTTTATGCCGAGCAGCACTTAACTCAGTCCAAAGAAGAACATTTCCTACCTTTAAAAAATGACAAGAAAAACAATCTCCACATTTTTTTTCTTTTTTTTTTTTGTCTTTTTGAAGCAGGGTCTCCCTGTAGCCCCAGCTGTCCTAGAACTATGTAGACCAGGTTGGCCTTGAACTCACAGAGATCCTCTTGCCTCTGCCTCCCGAGTGCTGGGACTACAGGCTTGTACCACCATGCCTGGCTACAACCTCCACATTTTTAAAATGCAACACCCTTCCTTCACCAAAACAAGTGGGCTGGCTTCCTGGAGCAGTGGAAACCTTCTGTCAAGACAAGCCATATAGTTACTTCCAGTTCTTCTCTGCACCTCTTATCACAAATATCAATGACATCAGTTTTCTCTGTTCAAAATTTAATGTGGACTATCTAGCCATTGTGAGGGATGATGTCTGTGTTCACAGCACAGCAGACAGCTGCACACTTATACATGACTGAGTAGTAGAACGATCAGTATTGGAAACTCAGGACAGACGTCCCCATCTTCGCATCCCCTCCCATCCAGTTTCACAAAGGTTTTCCTGTCACTCAATAAAAACAATTTAGACTTCAAACTTGAAAGATGAGTTAGGGCACTGAGGTGGTTCCATTCTCCCTGACTTAGCATCTAGGACTGGCAATCACTTATAAAAAGTATTTCCACATGCACAGATCTATCAAAGTGGCAGCAGTGCTAGGGACCTGAGGGCTGGAGATGGTCTCTGTGAAGTTCACTAACTGAACAACCTCTCAGCCCACGTTTAAGAATTACCAGGCATTTTCATGACAGAACATCACATTTTAACACAAAGATGGGTCCCACAGAGTGAGTTCCTCTTCAATCACCTGACTGACTGCCAGAGGCCTGGCACCATCTAAATATGCAACTGCACACACACACCCCTGGCACCTTAAGCTGGCCTTTTCTTGGGTCTCACTTCCATATCAGTTGGTAGGCTCCATCCTGTAAGGCTTATCCCGTCCACCCTAGCCTTTCAGTTCTTTCCACCTGAGCTATGCTTGTCCCGGCACCTGATTCAAGGTGAGCCCCAGAAGAATACACGCTGAATGAGTAAAAGAAAATCAGCCAGCTGATGTGCCACTCAGAACTCGCTTTCCGGTGATTCTGACACATGGCATTCTGCTGTCCCCCTAGAACACAGAGCCTTCCTCTGACACCCACTGACTTCTTTACAGAATACCAAGTGTGTACTTTATTCCAGTTTGTTCCTTGTGCTCTTCCCTCGGCCCCAGGACCCACCATTAGTATCTCCACATATCCAGGCACTCTGTGACTGTAGTCCGAACTCAGCTGCACCTCTGTCACCGAGATCATGCCCCAGGTAAGATCTCACTTTCCTTCTGCTGCCTGCCCTCAGAACTGCGGCACCTACCTTCATGACAGCACACATTCACCACACACATTTGCTAAGAGTTACTTTAATCAAAAATCTACCTTACAGCATGCAAAACCTGATAATAAAAATATGGGATTGTATATTTGTTTTCCATCCTTGGGCTTTGTTTTTTCAGAGATACCCCCCCACACTTCTCCATTGTATTTATGTTATTCTCTATTCTGCCAAAAAGAAAAAAAAATTAAAAGCTCCGCCTAGTTTTAGAAATGAGAAAGTGGTAGTTCAAGGGGCACATGAGGCCAGCTTCAATTTAAGAACAACAAAGTTAGCTTCAACTTAACTGAAACGACATTTACTTTTAAAAAAATCATTATTTTTGAAACCTTTTAAACAAATCTCTTCATGGTCAATCATATAGGTATAAAATAACATGTAAAAAATTTTCCATTAAAACCCAACCTATTAGACAATAATTCTTCAATCTTGGAGTACAATACAGTAAAATGAACTTCTCATTTTTCTAAATGAGTTTTCAGATGTTTGCATTATAATCTAATTATCCTAATATAATGGCAAATAATGAGGAGATCACACTGCATCATCATCCAACCCTGAATGTTTCCACAGAGATCTTGCTCAAGAAAAGTAGTTGTTTTGACTTCATTATATACCGTAAAGGTGTTCATTTTTAATGTGAAAATAAGTAGTGATTACAATCATAATTAAAATTAGGAATCTGACATATACATAAGGGAGAATTCCCAAAAGAAAAGAGATAATCACTACTTTAAGGACCATGGTGACTTTTCCTGCTGTTTGTAGCCATTTAGCAGAAACTGCCTTCAGACTAAGACACAGGTACCCTAAATGAAGAAACAGACCACAGGCAGGGGAGACTGGATCAGGAGAGGGTCTCTGGGAACAGATGGAAGCTTTGGACTCTAGGGAAAAGGCTGCACAATCTTCAAATATATCAGTTTTGAAAACAGAGTGTACTACTACGATGTCCTAGTTACTTTCCTCGTTGTTGTGATAAAACACCTGACTGCAACAATTTAAGGAACGAAGGGCTCATTTCCGTTCACATGCTGAAGGAAGTCACGGAAGCAGGAGCTTGAGGCAGCTGGTCACACTGAATCTACAGTCAGAAGACAAAGTAACGAACACCCACAGTGAAGGTGAGTCTTCCCACCTCAGTTAACCTTGCCTAGATAATCCCTCAGTGTGCCCAGGGACTTCTCTCCTGGAGTCTAGGTCCTGTCAGGCTTAACCATCAAAATTCTACCCCTTGTCAACTTGAAACTTATGCACATTATTTTAAAGCATAACCGTCCTCCTCTTGTTCCCCCAAGTTCATGACCTTTCATAATACAGTACATATTTAGTTCAACTTCAAAAGTCCCCATAGTCTTTAACAATTCTAACTCTATTTAAAATCCCGAAGTCCACATCTCATCAGAGACTTAAGGCAATCTCTTAGCTGTGAACTATAAATAAAAACAAGTTACACATTTCCAATATACAGTGGCTCAGAATAAACCATCCCCATTATCCTGTATTCAGCCTTATTCAAGTTCTCAGAACACGGGCAGAATTTGTTCAGATTCTTCACCAGAAGAATACCACAAATGGCCTCTAGTCCAATTCCAAATAGTGTCCTTGTTCCCCTCTGAAACCTCATGAGCTAAGCCATCATTTTCCACATTTCTCTCAGCAGCCTTGTCTTCCAAGCTCCCACCAAAATGGCCCATTAAGCTCTACTTACAATATTCAAAGGCTTTTCTAGCCCATTCCTCCAAACCAGTTCCAAAGGCCTAAGAATCATATGGTTGGGTTTACCACAGCAATGGCCCCACTTCTCAGTACTAATTTTCCATAGTTAATTTTCCTATTGCTGTGATAAAATACCTGACAAAAATAACAAGAATGGAAGGGCTTGTTTCAGCTCAGCTTCAAAGATACAGTCCATCATGGCTGGGAAACCAGGGTTGCAGGGGCTTGAGGTGGCTGGTCACAGTGTATCCACAGTCAGGAATTGGATAGTGAAGAACATAGTGCTCAGCTCCTTTCTCCTTTGTATTCATTGCAGGACCATGAAATGGTATCAGCCACAGTTAAGGTGGGTCCTCCCACCTTATGAACCTACTGTGCAGAATCCCTCACAGGTGTGCCCAGAGGTTTGTTTCCTAGATGACTCAAGATCTGTGAAGTTGATAATCAATATAAACCAACATAATGACCATAATAATTACACTCAACAGAAGTTGAGATCTCAGGGCAGGCTATACACAGAAACTGACCTTCTAAAAGGGAAGTGAAAGCAATTCATCAAATAGAGACCAGCACTGTGCCAAGGTGGTTATATAATCATCTGGGAAAACATTTTGTTAAACCGCATGTGGAGCCTCATGCCTGTAATCTCAGCACTTAGGAGCCTGGAATAGGAGGATTTCCATGAGTTCAAGCCTAGTGTGGGCTACATAGAGAATTTCAGCCCATCTTGGGCTGCAGAGTAAGACACTGTCTCTAAAAAGAAGAAATGGAAAGGAAAGAAAAGAAAAAAACAAAACATTTTGTTAGCACTCAAATCGGTATAAAAGGAAGCCTCATCCTGAGTCCTTTAAGTCTGTTACTATTTGGCCCACGCTCCCTGTACCTTTGCTTCTGCCATGGTGTCCTCATGTCTAGGTTCACTTTCCTCTTAGCTAAAATTTGAATTTCAGAAATTCTTTCAGTTATTGTTTGAGAATAAAAAAGTCCTTAGTGTTTGTGTGTCCTAAAAGATCTTTACTTTAGCAACCTCTCTCTATGCTAAAGACAGGATCTACACTTACTGATAATAAATGAATGTCGATTAGGAAGTTACTCTGTGGGCAATCTGGTTTTTCTCCCAGCTTTTAAGATCTTCTCTTTGCTTTGGACATTCTGTACCACAATCATTCTAGTCACAGATTAATTTTATTTAGCCTGCTTACAATCTGCTGTGGTTTTGAATATGAGATCCTTATATAAGTTTTAAAAATCAGCCATTGGTTTTTGTCCTTTAGATACATAGCTATTGTATAGTCTTGACATGTATTTAAATGCAGGTTTGAGGTAAAAAAAAAAGAGGAAGGCAAATACTGACACCCAGAACTGTCCTCTGACCTCCACATACTTGCCATGGCACCCAGGTATATACACGTGGTGCACACATATCCATCCACATATACAACACTAAATGCAGGTTTGAGGTAAAAAAAAAAAAAAAAAGATGGAAAAGTTAAAATGAATGTTGCTACATATTACCCAGAAAGGATGATGGTAGTAGGAAGGTAACTTTTGAGCAAAATTAAGATAGTATGGATTTCAGTTATGTAAGCTGTATGCGGACATCATTAATATGCTCTTCCCTACAGAGTCAGCACAATCTGATCTTCACCCTTTAAGAGGCCAATTTTAAGGGTGAGCTAAACGACTATTCAAAAATGCTCTCATGTGCTGCCGTTTAAGAATCAAATCTGGAGCTATGATTGAAAGCTGTGACAAGCCATAAAAGCCTCCTCTGCTAAATGGCAATCCTCTCCACAGTTGAAGAGGATGCCCTCTCAAGCATGGCTCAGAAAGCAGAAAATGTTATTACTAAAGACATCGTCACACGGTGTGTGCAGAGCAAATGACCTCATTAAGGACAGAAGTTGATGGAGACAGTGTCGGACAAGATAAGAGATGTAAGGTAAGAGGCAGGCGGTAAAAGAGGCCTAGTGCACTTTCCATAATTCCTTCCTGTAAAAGCTATTAACACCAGGTGGGGACTGAGCTGATCAGAAGCTCTGGGGTTTGGGGAGCTGAATAATGGTCTCAGTTTAGCAGTATAGCAGCCAGATATAGTGAGAATTTGACATTTTTGAATGTTAATGGCACAAGGGAACGTTTTATTGCTCCTTCCCAAGATAACCTGTCCTTAAATGGCCTACTTTCTGCCCTTCATGCCTTCCTCAACCACACTACCAGCCTGTGTCTTCAGCCATGGAATTTGGGGATGACTCAGTCTATAAATATCTTGACTTTCCTGTGCCTCCCTCACAGTCACTCCCATCACCTTTGGCCTTACAAGTAAAAGTTGCCACTTTGCAATAGTTTGTCCTCCAAAGGCAGCAGCTATGTAGACAATGGACCTCCACTAGCTATTTTGGTGTATTAAACATGACTACCAAGCATGATTTGCACAGAGATAAAGGCCTTATAAAAGAAAGTAGAAGGGAGTAAGTTGGAGCATGGACAAGAAACACGTGAAAATGAACAAAGTGTGATGACTCATACACGTGTAGGAAACGATCATAATGAAACTGTACCATCATAGTAATAATACCATAAGGGTCTCTGGAAGGCCGAGAAGCCTCTTTGATAGACAGCTTCCAAGACCACAGATGATGCCTGACAGTTCCTTGGTTCTCATTTCCACATCTATATACCAAGCAACAAGATTCAGTCCCTGAGCTGATTCACGTGCATATTATTTATTCACTCAAATATTTACTGACTACCATACAAAAAAGATCAAAGCAGTCCTTGTCTCCTGTAACATAATCTAGAGGAAGTATGACAGGCAGAAGCTGGATGGGAGGAAAGAAAGACAGAGACACACAAATTATAAACTGCGCTGAATGTAAGAAAGCAAGTTTTCTTCCCCTGGTGCAATGTGGGATGGCTCCTTGAGGTGTCATTTAAAGTGACATTGTAGGGTTTGGAGCTGGCATACCCAGAGGTAGGAATGGGATCTTCAAGTAGTACAAGCGTTTATGGAGCAGCTTAAAGCAGGGAAGAATGTGATGTTTCAAAAGTAGTGAGATGACATTCAGCTAGCTACAGTCAGCAAGGATCCTAGGCAAGGACTCCTGCAGGAGACAAATTTAGAAAGAAGCAAAAGATCTCACACAGGTTCTTGAAGAAGATCGTGATTAACACAGAGACCCACAATTAGTCAATGTGCAGAAAATAAGAGACTATGGAGTGTTCAACACTAAAAGGGACACCTCTCCTCCCATGGCCCAGATATCATTGTGGAAGAGCAGGAAGAAAGATTGTAAAAGGCAGAGGAGGAAGATAAATACAAGAGAACTGCATTGTCTGGAGACCACAGGGTAGTTGTACATATGAACCCACAGCACTTAGGACAGCATGTACAAGTTAAGTGCAAACCCAAGTGACAGAGGTATTCATCATGGATGGGGGAAGTAGGCAGGAAGTCCTAGCCCTAGCTGATGCTCTAACGGCAAGTTATAGATTCTGGGAGAGGGAGTGTCAGTTTTGTCAGTTTTCCTTAGTGGTGTGATGCCTGGTAGCTTGATCAGACTCTAAGGGATAGATCCACATGCAAGAGCATTTAGGGAACACAGATTGACTAGGTAAGTCTTTTCAAAAAGTCAAATAATAAAAGAGGACATGGAGGTAGAGAGTAGTAAGATGTGAAGGGAGGGGTCTGAATAGGATCAAAATACATTTTATGGATTTCTAGAATCAATAAAAAATATATTTTAAGTATTTTATTTATTATTTTTATTTTTATGTGCATGTGTATATTGCCTGTGTGTAAGTGCACCTGTGTTGTGCAATGCCCACGGAGGTCAGAAGAGGCTGTCATATCCCCTGGAACTGGAGTTATAGACAGTTATTAGCTGCCATGTGGGTGCTGGGATTCAAACCCATGTCTTCTGCAAGAACAGTCAGTGTTCTTAACTGCAGAGCCATCTCTCCAGCCCCAATAAAAAATATTTTTAAAAATAAAAGGAAAAAATAAATAAATCTTTTTAAAAAGAGAGGTTAAAGTCAGTGGATTCTGCAAATGAGTCTTCTGTTTTATCCTCATCAGATAACTCCCCTGATCAGACACACTTTAGAGTTCTCTTCTCCCTGTCTTCTTATGATCAGGGGCAGGCAGACAGCTGAGACCACCCGTTCTAACACCTCCAGAATCCCCCTGGAGCAGGCTGCTTGTCAGTCTGTGACAAACACATCTACCCATCATGCAAACCAATCGTAAACCCGCAACACCTTGGTAGCTTCCTAGAGTGGCTAGAATCAAATGCAAGCAAGGCTTCTTAGCCTTCACGTGCTTCCATCCGTTCCAGCCTTCTCTTTACCATAGACCCCACTTCTACTCTAGCCCAAGCTCAAGCCATTTGCAAAAGCTACTTCTGCACTTCAGGACCTGAGGGGGGCTGTTCTCTGTGCCTTCGTCCTACCCAGCCAACCCTAACAAAAGGCCTCGGGACCGTACTGGGCCTGTGCTTTCCCTCAGGACTGTCATTTCAGCTCCTGCAGCATCCTCTGCACCCCTCCAGGACTCTGGGGTTTCCTAGGTCGTCAACCTGTCTGTCATCACCCTGAGGCTTTAATTCAGTGGCAGTCAACCCTGTTACCCTCAATGCCCCCTTATAACCTGAATATCTAGAAATGGTCCCTTATTCTCTTGAAATGAAATTTATATATAGCACTTCTTACACATATACTTGTTTTTTTTTTTTTTTTTTTTTTTTTTTTTTTTTTGTCTTTTTGAGACAGGGTCTCCCTGTAGCCCCAGCTGTCCTGGAACTCACTATGTAGACCAGGCTGGCCTTGAACTCACAGAGATCCACTGCCTCTGCCTCCCAAGTGCTGGGACTACAGGCATATGCATAAACTTTTAAAAGAGTGGGCATAAATACACTATCACAACTCAACATAATATCCTCATTACAAAAATAAGAAAAGGCTAAAAACTCATTCAATTTTATGTCTTACAGGCCTTATACTGAGTTCAGTACTGTATAACTGTATTAATTCAACTGTGAACCTAGAAACTTGCACCCACTTGTGAAAGAGATATACTCTTGCTCTGGAGTGTGTTACTGAATATGTTAAAGCTGTAATGAAATGCTTCTTCTAATCATGTAGTTATTAAAAATTTAAAAATAAATAAAAAAGGAAAAAAATAAGAAAAAAAAACAGTAACATAATAGGAAATATGAATTATAAATGGTACAGCAAAAACACTACCAGAAGACATACAAAGCAGGCCTTCCCTTGCATCTATGTGTGGAATCTAAATGAAAGTGGGAATAACAGATGCAGGCTCTGTTACAGCTGGGCTTTCTGTGACTCAGATATCTCATACTGGTTCCAACGATGACGTGATTTTATATGAGAGTAAATAACTCTTGGTTCCAAATAAAGCAAAGTACAACTTTTACTCAATTTACATTTACAATTCAATTTACAATTTTTCTGGAAAAGTTATTATAGATTAAATCTATGCCCCCCCAAAACTCTATGTTTATACAAAAAGCACAATTACGTTTTTGACTCAAATAATCATAAACATGTTTTTCACCTTCACGGGCCCCTCAGCAAAACATACCTATGTGGTGTGGATATGCACACGTCTGTACACATGTAGGACCACTCTTGCAAGGACTGTTCTGCAAGCTGTGACACAGCTAGGACCTTTGGCCCTGGACACCAAATGCCAGTAGTGGCCCTGCTAATCATTATGACAACTAAGAACAACCCTGTAAATTTCCAGAAACCCTCCTGGGGACCAAGCCACCCATCCCAGTGGAACACCACTGGCTTACCACATAGAATATGCTTATTAAATGTTTGTTGAATTGATGACCTTTGATCATGAGGCCTCAAAAATATTTCTTTTCAAAGCACTTCTCATGTGACTACACTATGCACAAATTCCAAAGAGTCCAAGTAAATCTACAGCATATTGAATTGATATGCAAGAAAACTTGCCCCCCACAACTGAGACGCACATGGGGAACTGGAGTCTTTGAAAGAGGCTGTGATCACTTCCATACTGCGCTCTGGTAGACTAAAACGCAACTTGGCACAGACAAGAGAATGCTCTGCCATCTGCTCTTACCACAGACAGAAATACTTCTGGAGACCACATGAGTGAGCATTTGCACATCACCTCCAGAAAGTAAATAGAAAATGAAAGCGGAGTTGGATTGTTTATAGCCTGATCTTAGCGTGTGCTACTGTGATAAAGCAAACAGACCATGTTCTCGTGAGCACAGCCTCTCTAAGGTATTTTCAGAAGCAGGCCCGTTAACTAGCAAGGCCTGGCTCTTTAGTAGCTGGGCTCTCTAAGGTTGCAGGAAGACACGGACTTGGCTGACTTCCATTTATAGGAGTTCAACACAAAGAAGACAGGACAAGAGGTCACAGACTCAAGGGCTGTGGCAATGACTTCTTCACACTGGTTGTGCACACTGTAGCATGCACCTATGGGCTGCCCTCTCGACGCCACATCTTGATCTGCTGATTCACAACCCTGGCTGTAAATAGGAATCTCATAAAGAGTTTTTCAAAGTTACTTGAACCCACTCCTAAAAATTATTAAGATCACCCTGGAGAACCTTGATATTGCTTTGTTTATAATTTTTGATGTTTTTAATACCACAGGCGATTCTAATGTGTTGAGGATTATCTTAACCCCAAATTATAATTCCAGTGGTTAAATATCAGCTGCCATATTAGGCTGATAAGAAAAGTATTTTGAGATTAGGCAAGACTCCACTTCATAAACTGCCACATAGTCTGCTTTACTTCCTGGTAAGTGGGTCTTACGGAAAGCATTGTAATGTCACATGTGAGTATGTACAGCTTTGCAAAAGCCTGAACTTAGTTCAAAAGATTCACAAGTTCTTTGGACTTTGTGTAAAGACGTGGTAAGTCAGTATACTCCCATGTATAAAGACCTAGTAAATCAGTATACTCCCATGTGTAAAGACCTGGTAAGTCAGTATACTCCCATGTATAAAGACGTCGTAAGTCAGTATACTCCCATGTGTAAAGACCTGGTAAGTCAGTATACTCCCATGTGTAAAGACCTGGTAAGTCAGTATACTCCCATGTGTAAAGACCTGGTAAGTCAGTATACTCCCATGTGTAAAGACCTGGTAAGTCAGTATACTCCCATGTGTAAAGAGTCACATGAGAAAAGACGATGACAATGAGGAGTTATGGAAATCTCTGAATCCATGTATTCAACACAAAAATTGTGAAAACAAAACTAGATTATAAAGTTAGCCTATCACTTCAGCAAAAACAAATTGTGCTTGTAGTTACTTAGTATGAATCCAAATTTTGACTACGAAAACAGAAATACTCTACCTACTATATGACTGAGACCTGAGTATACCATAAGTATCAGTCTGTTTAAACAACAGCTTTATCGTTACACCTGTTAGGGTTCAAAAGGGTGCAGAGCCACCAGCTACAAAGTTCTGAAAACTGCCCATTGGAGCTGAGTCTGCACCTGCAATGCAATGTACCAGGCTGAGCATTTGCAACACAAGGGACCCTAAGGAAGCCATGATCCCCCTCTGGGCTCATCTCAGAGTACTGTCAATCAAAGCAACCTTCCTTCCTAAGGCCCATGAGGCACCTCCTTGGTAACTAGAGCTGTGACCTACAGCTGGCCAGTCTGGTACCAATACTTTGTATCCAGTGTTAGGAATCTAATGATGAGATCAGCCCAAAGAAGCAGCAGCCAGTGGCGACAAGTTCTACAACCGGGTTCTACAGCCGGGATTTTAGTATTCCCAACAATTGGAGAGACAACCTAATATCCCTTCCAGCCAGTTCTTCTGTGGTTAAGTGGGCCAGAGTGGATGCCAATGAGATCTATTTTTCTAGGACTGTTAGGATTAGAGGATGTAAGATGAGACTAGACAGTCAGCTT
Source organism: Nannospalax galili (assembly GCF_000622305.1). Taxonomy (NCBI): domain Eukaryota; kingdom Metazoa; phylum Chordata; class Mammalia; order Rodentia; family Spalacidae; genus Nannospalax; species Nannospalax galili. Next base: position 13,423,321 of record NW_008360326.1, on the reverse strand, counting down.
TGTCACCATGAGCAGACCTCTTCTGAGAGTGAAGGTGAGGTAGGATAGTCTTCTAGATGCTCCCTAGTGGCCCTTGATAAATCATTCTGAGCATAAATGGGACCCATGACTTGCTTATAACCAGAATAAAGCATGTCGTTGCCACAATTATGTTACCTAAGACTAGCTTCTGTTTCACAAGCAGACTCTTTGAAGGGAGAAGGTATACTGAGAGCTGTCCCAGTACAGAGGGACAGAAAAATGTTATTTCCAGCTGACAGCAAAGCTTGGCCCAAAAACCTACAAGGAGCCAAATTCTTCCAACAGTCACAGGAATGGAAATGAATCCATCCCACATTAATCTGCAGAAGAGGTCAAGGATGACACCTTTGCTGCAACCCTGTGAGATAGCCTGGAGCCAAGAGCCTAGATAAGCCATGTCCAGACTCCTGAGGTATAGAAATGGAGGTGATAAATGTGTGTTTAGGCCGGCAGGTTGGAGACTAATACAGTAGAGTCATGAGGGAGACACAGCAGTGGCAGTCCAGAATTACGGAGACCGTCTGAGCCTCTGAACTGCCTCACACTGGAAGCACCTGAGTCCCTGAAAGTCACACAACTTAGTTACATAAAGCCCATGGCTGTCCTCTTCCTTATCAAATTCAAGGGGTTTCCTTAGGTGTAGCCAAGAGTCCTGGCTAAGATAACAAAGATGATACAGACAAGGGACCAACAAGCCTCAGTCTGAAAAAGAATTCTGTTGGACACAGTATTTCAGTTCCAGTGTGGGCTAGGACTTCAGCTGAGAGAGGAAATAAAGCTACCATACCAAAGAAGCATTGACTCAAACATTCAAGCTGCTATAGTAATTTCCAGAACTTCCCCCCTTTCTTAGAAACAAATCTAAATGTTCACATATAAGTGGTAATAAGAGTAATACTGCACGAAAATGCAAACAAAAGAATCTTCTATAATCTTGGATACATTGTAGGGCAAATAAAAAGACCTCGGTTAAAAAAATCAAAGCAGGAACACCATTTCTAAGTACTAATAATCTATTAAAATCCACAGATATTTTCATAAGTTACCAAACAGCATCAAATGGCTCCAAAAGAGTTTTGTGTGCTCAGATTCCCCAAGTCCTGTGAGCCACTCTACATGTCTTTCTACAACTACTGTCCCACTTTACAGATGAAGATCTGAGACTCTGCAAGCAGCTGGAGATGGCTCAGGGGTTGGTTGCTCTTGCAGAGGACCAGAGTTCAGTTCCCAGCACCCACATGGCAGCTAACAACTGTCTGTAACTCCAGTTACAGAAACAGGTGCCCTTATATACATGCAGGTAAAACACTCATATACATAAATTTTTTTAAAAATTAAAAAATTGAAACTAACATGAAAAAAAAATCTACAAAATCCAGATCAAAAGAGGGCTGGAGCTAATTGTTAAAAAAGAAAATTCTCCTTAAAGGAAGGGACTCTAGATAGGCTGACTAGACCTCAGTGGATGAACTTGCACTGAGGGACATCTAGGGACACTAACTTCACTCGATAAGTCTTAACACAGATGACAGAATGTATGAATTCCAGGGACACCGCTATGGCTGGGTGCCCAAAAGGGAATGGGGGCATAAAGTTGATTAAGATGTTCTGTATGAAATACCAAAAAATTCAATTAAAAAAAAATTTTTTTTTTTTTAAAAAAAGAAGAGAACTCTGAGCAGGGGCTGAGAATGATTCAGAGCCAGTAAGGAACACCTGGCGTGGACTGGGCACTCCAACACCTCCGACACAGGTGGAAGTGGCTCTGGGGTGTTCTCAAAGACTGAAGAAACAGAAAAGCCAGTGCTGAAGCATATGGGATTCCACTGCACACGTGTGTTAACAGTGTGTAATCAGTGTGCTCACCACACTCAACAGCAATCATATGCAGTATAGTTGCATACAAATCAAGAGGCATTTATGAATTTAATGAGCTTTTACAGTTTTTTAGGGCAAACCTTTAAAATTACTGCTACAATGCTAAAAAAAGTCTTCAACTTCATGTTTCAAGGCAACCAGCTCTAACTACAACCAGCTCTGTGGCTGTTTTCAGTCACTTCCCAATCTCTACCAACAACCTGAAATCTTTTGAGTCATTTACAGTCAGGAACAGAATGTTGATAAAGAAGAAATGGGGTTCCATCTTCAGAAAAACAGCTCCCTGCTGCCCTTTGACAGGAGGGAGAAATGTCCACAGAGTTACACATTCTACCTCACTTTTCCATGGTTGGTGGGAACCGACCACTTTTTCTTTGTCACACCTTCAAAAAAAAAGAACTGGGACAGGAAGAGCAAGGACAAGAGAGCAGCCATGAGCAACAGTCAGAGAAGTGGAGCTGAAACAGCCATTTGCGGCTGCTGTTTGGCTATTTGTCCACTGCTGTTCAGCTGTTGAATACACGGGTCACTTTTATAACTATTCCTCCAGAAGTGCTCACCAACTATGGGGCTGGTTGGCAAGCACTGAGCAATTGCTCACTCAGACTGAGCGATCTTCTATGTCTCTTCCACAGGTACCTCGGAATCTACAACAATCACAAGGGAAGCAAGGAAGGGGTTGCCACAAGCCAGCCATCAAGGTAGATAAGTTAGATAACCTAACAAGACAAGCTGTCAGGAACAGATTCGTCGTCCAGAGTCTGCAGTATCTGTTGGAATGACTGTAAAGCAATTCTTTAACAGGAAAATGCCAAAACTACATCCATAACAGCAAATTTCCACCAACACTACACTGGTTATTAGTAAGACAATGGGTCGGAGGGTGTTCATTTTTAATTCATGGTATCTTCTTGTGTATGCAATACAACAGGGCATTACAAGTTTACAAAGCCATTTTCTGCTGCTTGCACAGTACTGAATTATTTAAAACTCATTTGAAAAACACACATATACCTGACAGTTTTTAAAATACTGTTTGACAACAGCATTTTCAACATCTATAAAAATATGTGCTGGAAGAGCAGATTCTGCACACACTGTCTTTCATGAGCTAGTCCTGAAGTATTTTTACCCAGGGCTGCATCACACCTCCTAACACTGCTTTAGAAGAACAGGAGGAAGTGGAACCCTCTGTTCAGAGTTCCAATTACTTACTTATCTATCTATTTACCTATCTATCTATCTATCTATCTATCTATCTATCTATCTATCTATCAATCATCAATCACACAATGAATTTATGCCACCTTCTAAGTAAGATAAACTGGTTCGTCAAAGTCTGCATGCCAGTCATACTGAGCACTCTTCCCTGGAAGTTACAGAAGCATACACCCCCCCACCCCCACCCCCGCAACAGACAATGCCAGTGAGTGTTCTCTGGGTAAGAACTCATCAAATAAAATCCAAAGTGGTAGCTCTGGGTGAAACTGAAGTTCTAACTAATAACAGTAATCATAACACATCAGGGAAACACAGAAACTTCTTTAAAATTGTATTCTAAAAACTATTTGAATTATGAACCCTCAGTGAGGTTTTTCTCTTCAAAAGAAAATCAGGTTTTAAAATTATTTACCTAAGAGGTTTTTAAAAGGGTAATGCTTCTAAAATGTCTTAAAACAGAACGAGCTCTTCTCCGAGAGAACCGGGCTCCTCTCTAAGCTGACCTGGCTCCTCCCAGTCTATGGCATCACCCCTTTTTCATATCGTTCATGGAAGGTTTCTTTCTTATTTTCTTAAGTCCTTGAGTTATCTTTTCAAGCATGTAAGCCTTCGTTTACCTGCTCCATCACATTTGTCCTTTTGTTTTATTAAACTTTACCATTCTCGTGATCAATTCTCTCATCTCTTATTTGTTCTTTTTTATCTTCTTAAAGATTTAGTTACTTTAAAACATTCTTGCTATATATACAATAAAGTATACTTACGAATCTGTCATGGCCAAAGGCTTAAACATACTGGGTTCTCGCTATTCATTTCCAAAATCTTTTAATTTCCTTTTCATCAGAGTTAAATTTCTAAGTGATGATGCCTTATTAGTATTACTATGTTGCGTTCATATTAAACATGATCACCTGGTAAGCAGAGAATGGGACCAATAAAACTTCTGCATGTGGTCTCCCAGAGCCCCTGGTGTCAGGTGTCTCCTTGGCAGGGAGAGCACCCCTCGCCGTTTCATGTGTTGAGACAGGTCTTCGGATTTTTCCAGCTGCTCATCTGCCCCACTTCTCAGTCAATCCCAGATTGTGCCTTTAGCTCTGCTCTAACTTTTAGATCCGACGTGCTCCCCTCCAACCATCCGTGAATCCCAGACTTGGATGGCAAACTCAGCTACTGGGGCTTCACTTTCATCGTCCTCTGGCTGGGCCACCCCATACTCTGTTTTATTATTCACCTAAGATTTGTTGTAAAACTACAATGGCTAACCATTGTTTTAGGATAGGTAGAGAACAAGACAAATAACAAGTTAAGATTTGTGAAAATATGCAACCTAGTCATATTTCAATGGCTTGACTTTTCCACTATAAATGACACACTCTCATTAAAGAGAATTTGGGAGAGAATCAAAAGTTTAAAGGGGAAAAAAGGGATAAAACATACCCCAAACTCCATAATGTGAGTTAAACACTATTAATATTTTCATTGTGTTTCTCTTTAGCCCTTTATGTATGATTATTTTTATCTTGAAAAAAACTGAAGGAAGGGTATGTAGCTAAGGGACAGAGGCTTGGTAACTATGTATGAAGTCTGGGGCTCCATCCCTAGGATGTGAAATATATAAAAAACAAATAAAGGTGAAACCATACTACCTACACATAATGCTTAATATTCTACTTTCCATCCTTATTTTGTCATGGGTATTTTCCAAAGCCATTAAAATAATCTCTGATAATAACATTTTAATGACTGAATATTCTTTGCATATCAATTACTCACTTATTTACCTAGTTCTGGATATTTAAGTGGTTCCCCATACTCCATGGCAATACACAGGCTGACACCAATCTTTTTATTTTATTTTTTGTATTTCCAGTTATTTGTAGTTTGTACAGGTTCTCAGAAATTGAGGGGTATAAACCTTTTTTCAGGTCTGGACATTCATCATCTACTTGCTCTGTAGAATGTCTGCCCCAGTATACACAGTCCATCAGAAGTTCATATCAACTCTTGGGCTAGAGAGATGACTCAGTGGTCAAGAGAACTGACTGCTCTTAGAAAGGGCCCAGGTTTCAATTCCCAACACTCACATGGAGGCTAACAATCGTCTGTAACTCCAGTTCCAGGGAATCCAATGCCTTCTTCTGACCTCTGTGGGCTCTGCATGACACAGGTGCACTTACATAGATGCAGGCAACACACTCACACACATAAAAAATAATAAGTAAGGCCTTGAATTCCCTAGACCAGCCTTCTTTCCTGTTAAGAGATAGAAACAACCTAAGTGCCCCCTCAACTGACAAGTGGATAATGAAAATGTGGTACATTTATACAATAGAGTTCTACTCAGTGGTAAAGAAAGATGAAATCATGAAATTGCAAGTAAATGGATGGAACTAGAAACAGTTATATTAAGTGAAGTAACACAGACTCAAAAACACAAATGACGTATGTTCTCCCTCATATGTGGATCCTAGCACCAAATCCTTATATGTGAGTATATATCCTGATGTAACTGCAGGAACCAGGAAAATTGAAAGGAACCAGGGAGGTAAAGGGAAAGAAGGAACCTGAAAGAGAAGAACAGTAGGAGGCAGGTGTTACTAAGGGAGAAATGGATAAAATGGGGGCATTTAAATTGGGGGGGAGGTAGGGTTATACAAGAAACTTCGGGGATAAAGGGAAAGAAGGAGCTCAAGAGAGATGGGACCATAGGAGACTGGTATTATCAAGGGAGAAAAGGGGAAAACGGGAACATTTTAAACGGGGAGGTCATGGTGGAAGGGTTAGACAGGGAGAGAGAGAGAGAGATAAATAGCGCCTAGCTAGTGTTAAAAAAAAAAAACAAGAAATGATATTAGTCTAACAACTTAATGACAAATTACACATACAGTATCTCTACATGAGTCTATGTGTATAGCTAAAGGCTATATAACAAGAAATAGTGCCAGACAGGAGAATGCTTCCTTTGAGTTGTTGGCCAGGGTGGTCCAAGAGACTCCCAAAACTACATAGGCTATTGCTACAGCCCTTGACTGCCTCTCAGAACTTGAAAGTAAGGCCCTACTGCTGAAGACAACAGGATTTGGAGCAATGGAGCTGGAACTGACCTGGAAGCCACCTTCTCTTAAGGCTAGCTCTCATAGCCTTGGACAGCAATATGATGGTGCCAAGGGAAAACATCAATCGATGGTCCAACACCAGCTTCAAGACCAAATAACCACATCAATGACCGGCACAGCATACGACATTGGTGCAGTAGTGGCACTTTTATCTTGGGGTAATCAACAGCTACCCAATCGGACTAAAAGCCCACTCAATGGGAAGAAGCTCATGTGTGGTACTGTAAACATAGCCAAATACATATGGCTGGAGAGGTCATAGATCTTAGCGAAAACCCCAAGACTGTCACATTCCTAGACTAATGTAATTCCTTACTATGTGCAAAATATGTACCCTTGTATTTATAGACAAATATCCCAGTCACCACTCATCAAAGAAGCTTCTTTTGCACCAGAGACGACCACAGAGTATCACTACTGGTTACACTCAGACATTGTCTGTGAATTGAGCAGGTCTAAGTGACACATGTACAATCAACCTCTATACCTAAGGCTCACAGAACATAGAACAGGGAGAAGGAGGACACTAACGCATCTCTCAACTCTCATTAATGAAGCTCCCTCATGCACTAGAGAACAGGAACACAAAAGGTCACAAATGGCCAAAGCATAGAGGCTAAGAGTATACAGAGTGCTGGTCCAGGCTCCTGGAACCCTGATCATATGAACCTACAACAACGGTGTCAGCAAGCACTGGACCCATACAAACTCAAGCAGGCAAAAACCCAGCAAAGAACTGGGGAAATGGGCAGCTGACCCCAGTCTTAGCTGAAGAAATATTGGCAACTGATTACTGCTGGGTGAGGAAGAGCTGATTTTCCTACAATGAGAGACTCTAGATAGGCTGACTAGACCTCAGTAGATGAACTGGTACTGAGAGACGTCTGGAGACAATAACTTGGCACAATAGGCCTTAACATGACAGACTGTATGACTTTGGGGGGGGTATGGGAGGGTGCCAGTGGGAAAGGGGGTATAAAGATGATTAAGACTGATTGAGATGTTCTGTATCGAATACACAAAAATTCAATAAAAGTTTTTTGAAAATTAAAAAACAAAAAAATTTTTTTAAAGTTCTTATCAATTCTTATTTCACCAAACTATCAATAATACTGATAAGTTAGCAAGCAAAATAGCTTACTGCCAAAACGTCCCATTATTTAACAAATGAATCACTACACTATGTCATACATTTAGTAGGTGCTGACTTATTTCTGTAACCTATTTACTGACAGCCTTTGCCAATTTGCCTGTTGGGGTTTCTAGTGAAGATAATGTTGCTCATTATAAAGATGGAATCATTTTTTTCTAATTCATTTGTTTTGTTCTTTTATTTTTATTTATAATATATTTGGACTTGAAAAAGAAATTGTCTCCTTTTTTCTTCATCTGAAACTATGTTCATTGCTTTTCCACTCAGAAATGTAAACTCTAGTCTGAGCCACTCACACCCCTGCAGCCCCAGAGACTCTGGAGATGGAAGGGGGAAGGCTTTGAGTTTGAGGTCAACATAGCAAGACCCCCATGTCAAAAGAGAAAAGATTAATTTCCTTTGCATAGATATTTCAGATCCTGCTTACCAGATTTTCTAGACATCAAAACTCCAGGCGCTAAAGCTCTAGCTTTGCACAAATGGCAAAAAAAAAAAAAGACAAAAAATTCTTCAAGTAGTACTGCTAAAATAACTCATACTTTTCTAACGATTTCTAGTGTTATTTTCATTATTTGTGGCCTATTATGTACTGAAAAGATGTGTGTCTTAGAATCATGGAACTGCTATAACATAAACTACAGAAGTGGTATATACTGTTAGAAATACAACTTATCTATTTGATCTGTATGTTATAAATGACTACAACATAAAAATGCTCTCCTCTTGAATTCAGAAGGGAACAATGTCCATTTAAAAAAAGATAAATTAGAATCAAATTATGTCCTCTCATATAAGCTAATGAGAACCCAACTTTAAGTGGAAGGAGCCTTTCTGCAGTCTCAGCCTGTTCTCAGCTGGTTATCACAGAATAATTGATGTAGTAATGATTGCAATTCAGAGCACCCACTGTCTTCATTTTGCATAATTCGAACCAAATCTGAACATAAATGGCAAACAGACCTCTTGCTTGTTTAACTCCCATGACTTTTAACTAAAAATCACTTAATACTACAGGAGAAATTAGCAAATAAGGAGCCCTGTACTTTAAAACATTCCTTCCCATACAAAAATGGGGAGAATTAAATGACAATATCATAAATACCAGAGATACAATTTATTGTCTTATTGTGAATATTTAATTATAAAACATTTATCTCCATTAATATCTCCTTAAAAAAATTTTTCCAAAACAGCCAAAGTATATATTCTAAGTGGTCCAAAGGGAATAAATGGCCTTAAAAGGTTTATTTTTTCAATGGAAAAGTATTATTATGAAAAAAATTGGGTCAAAATAATTTCTATGTTTGTAATTAAACTTCCAGATTAAAAGATCACCTTTTCAGTATGACCCCTGGTGGGTCCACTACTCTCCAGCAGATGTCCCCACACTCATGAGTAAATGAGCAGCACAAATTGGACTCAGTGAGTGTTAAAGAAAAATGGGACACAAACTTGGGAGGAGGTGGGGGAGAGGGCAGATCACAGAGGAGTTGGGGGAGGAGTGGGAGTGAATGCATGCACGGATGAAATTCTCAAGGAATTAATAAAGATACCGTCTTTCAAAACCACCCTTTTGATGTAAAAACACATCACATGAGGTTTTCCAGTCTAGATCATGGAGTTGGGGGAGGAGTGGGAGTGAATGTATGCACAGATGAAATGCTCAAGGAATTAATAAGGATACTGTCTTTTCAAAACCACCCTTTTCATGTAAAAACATATCACATGAGGTTTTCCAGTCGAGCTTTCCAGTTTAACAGGCACATGTACTGGTATTGCCTGCTACCTCAGGAACCATGACTTTCTGCAGTTTTAAAAAACTTTAAAAAAATAATCTGAGGTCATCATTACCTGTGACATACAACACAGAACATGGAAGACTTACAACTATCACCAAGTCATCAGAATGATGGGTGACAAGCCTGGTTAGTTAAATCCAAGTGTGGTAGATGTCATTGTCCTTCCACCACAGCTACATCATAGCATGATGGCCAATTAGTTCCAAACTGGGTAGTGAGCCTTATTCCAGACAATGAAGTGGTCAGCTAGAAAAACAGCTGCTGCCTGGTCCTACCCACTGCTCATTCTGTCATTCTGGACTAACCACTATGTAAAACATCCCTCAACAGGGGCCTGGCTGATTTATAGACAGAAAGTCTTTAACAGCTCAAAGGCCCAGGTTGGTATGAAAATTTCTCATCTGTGTAGTTCCACAGATTTTTAAAAGGCACCACAGCAGGCCTATCCAATTACAGAAGACAATATGGATTCATGTTTCTAAATTAAAACTTGCTTAGAAGTCATGCTATGTGGTTAACTGAACATTGCTTCTGAATCACAGAAGAAAATGAGAGTAAATGTTCATACACAAATACAGAGAAATGATATTTTCTAGGACTTCATTACTTCATTAAAAAAATAAATAAAACCATCAGACGTGGTAGCGCATGCCTTTAATCCCAGCACTGGGACCAGGGGTGGGGATGAAGAGGCAGGTGCAGGAGGATCTCTGTGAGATCAAGGCCAACCTGGGATGGTCTACATAGTGAGTTCCAGGCCAGCTGGGGCTACCATCAACAACAGGAGCTGGCATGGACCAGTTGAGTCTTTGCCAACATAATACTCTGAAAGCCAAATGTCCAATGGGGGAGGTGTCTGAAGGTGAGGCCTTTGAGAATTAATTAGGTTTAATTGAAGTGGGGGGTGGTCCCTTCAGGATGGGATGAGAGAGCCCTCCTAGGAAGTGACACTGGAAAGTCTGCGCATGCATACACTCACATGCTTGTCCTTTCTTCCCCCCTTTCTTCCTTTCTCCTCCACCCTCCCCTCCATATCCTTCTCCTTTGTTCCTTTTCTCCCCTCCCCTCACTGCTCTCTCTCCCTGCCACATGAGGACACACTCAAAGAGCGGCCAGGCAGGCCTCACTAGGAATGCCATTCTGGTACCTCTATTCTCAGACTTCTTGCTCCAAAGCTGTGAGAAACATCTCTACTGTGTAAGCCAAACGACCCATGATCTATTATAGCAGCCTGGGCTGACTTTAGTTCATAATGACATGCCACATATCTCATCAGTTGTAAGGAGTGTCCCTGTTATAGTTTAGATATGAAATTATCACTCCAGAGCCTCCTGGTTGGGAAGGGGGGGGTTGTCCTTGGTCTCTAGGGTCATGTTCTTCAAACTGTCTTGTCCCACACCATTCCCCAACTCCTGTTTACATGAGGTGAGCAGCCTCTGTCACAAGCTCCTGCCTCTAAGATGCTCAGCTTCACATGGGCCAAGAATCACTGGCAGCGAGGACCAGGGACAGAAACCACAAGCCAAAACAAATCCTTCCTCCTTTAAGGTGTTTCGTCAAGTATTCTGTCACAGCAACAAAAAAGGCTAGCACAGTACCCTAGCAATATGGTAACTTGGCAGAATAGGGTGGGGAAGGTGGAGCAATCTGTACATCTTAGCAATCTTTCTATTAACTTAAAACCATCTTAAAACAGAAAAGATTCAAAGATGCATAAATAGGCCTATGTTTTTAATTTCTGCCTAAATAAAATATCCTATCTCTATTCTTGGTATAAAAGGTTTTCTGTTTAGTCAGCTGGTAAAGGCACCTAACAACCTGAGTTTGATCTCCAGAACCCACATGGTAGAGAGAAGACCCGCCTCCAAAAACTGTCCACTGACCTACACACACACTGCAGCTTGGCACCCACCATTAATGAATGAATGAATGAATGAATAAATAAATAAATAAATAAATAAATAAAAGCCTCTTGGTGTTTGTTATCACCGCTCATTAACTCAAACAATCACAACGTCTTGAAAATATTTACAAGGACACAGGACAAATCTCAGATGAGAAACGTGTCTGACTGAAAAGGAAGTGAAAACAAGTGTCCACTTCATGAGCAAAAAGGTTGGAAAACAAAGCAACAGAAGCCTCTCTGTCATGTGTCAAACTTGCAAAAACTTAGAGAATATTCACGTGAGAAAGTGAGCATGCTCACAGGTCAGCCATGACCTCCAGTGGATGAACAGAGGGCAGGGTGATAACCTGCCCAAAGAACCTTGGAAGCACTTCACACCTTAACTGTCTATGCGTCACTACTCCAAGGAACTGTTCAGACTTGGGAGCCAAGACTTGTGAAGGAGGCGCCAACAAATACTTTCACTTGTGATGTGAAACAGGCAGGAACATTAGTCCATAAAACCAGTGAATGAGAAAACAAATTCGAGAATCACAATAGAAAACACGTAGCAGTAAAATCGAGGCTTTTGGAGATCTGTGATTCTTAGTTAAATGAAAAAGCAGGACTGTGACTGCACCAGGGCCAGCGGTGAACAGCAGCATAATCATACTTCTTCCTGGGTAGAAGATGATGGGTGCTGTTTTCTTCTTCTTCTTCATCATCATCATCATTATCATTTAGCGAGTGATTAAGTTCAGGATTCTGAGATGGAGAGACCAAGATTAATAACACCTCCTCCATGCAACCATGAGTCTCCTCCCAGGAGAGGCAGAGAGCTGATGAGATGGAAGAGGAGATAGCAGTGCAAACCTGGAGGCAGAGAATGGAGGGATAGAACCACGAGCTGTGGAGCGCCAGCAGCCACCAGGAGCTGGACCAGAAGAGGAACAGAGTCCACCCTCATGCCTCTGGTGGGAGACTGCACTGGCAACACCTTTATTTTCACCCAAAGATAGTGACTTCAGACTTTCAGCTTTCCAAACTGAGGAGGAGGGGAATCTGCCATCTTAAGTCATCAACTTTGTGGCAGTTTTCTACAGCAACAATAAAAAATTAATACAGTGTCACTTAATCCCAAGGAAGAAGTTCCTCAGTTGAGGTACCCTGTTCCCAGGTGACTCTATTTTGTGTCCAGACAGTAACCAGCACATTAGGCCATACACACTTTTTCTGAAAATAGTGATAAGTCCCTAACGCACAAACGTGTATACGCACGTGTGCAGGTCAGAGGTTCACACCTGGTAGCTTCCACCTTATTATTCAAGACAGGGTCTCTCACTGAATCTGGAGCTCACTATTTTGGGTACATTAACTGACTAGCAAGCCCCTAAGATCTGCTTGTCCCCCGTCCTCCCTACCCTCCATTGGGATTACAGGTGTAAGTTTTCACATGGATGCTGGGGATCGGAATCTAGGTCCTACTGCTTGCACAGCACTAAGCCAATCTCCCCAGCCTGTGCCTACCAAGTCTTGTTCTAACAGCTCTCTCTGGTGTTAAACTGAGAGCACCAAGTTCTTAACTCTGCACCATCCCCAGCCTGTGGGGGATCTTTAGTTCCATTCTTTACTTTTCTCATAACATCACAGAGACCATGCTCAACAGAACTTCAGGAGGGCTTGCAAAGAAACTTAGAAGTATGAGGCCCCTCACTTGTAAGAGCTGGGGGAGGGATCCCAGCCACGTGTTCACATGGGCTCACATTTTGGTAAAATCTACGAATGTGAGACACCTTATCAACAATCAGTTAAAACTGTTCTTTCCGCTTCAAGTTCCCCTCTGCCTTTCTGACTTACCCCCATGTCAGGTGGCAATGGAACAGTCACACATTTTGGGGAGTCAGTTAAACAGAGGCTGAGAAGACATTTGGTTTGGGTTCAGTAAAGTATATTTAGGTGAACTATCATTTCTCCTCAGAGCTAGGTTACTGCCAGTCACTGCAGTACAGAAATGGCCTCTAGAAATGTTCTTTCTTACCCCACTGTATGTACTTAACACAGTTTATAACAGGAATGCTAGTCACAGGGCACTGCTAAGTGTCCCAAGTCAGCAAGTACTGGCAGTATGGTGATCACCCCCACAGTCAGGACTGAGTGAACTGGAAAATTCTTCCACTTGCCAAGCATGTAAAACTATAGGCTAAAGACTCAGTTCTCCTACAGATAGTCAAATCAGGAATTAAACAATCCTGTCAAAAATCACACTTGATAGTACAGTATCTACCTTTGTCAACAAACCAGTTTCTTTTTCAATTTTGAGACTCATAAAAAATAAACTTTAAGGATTAGGAATCCTGTATTCAAGAGCTATCACAAGCTATAAATAGAAATAACCCACAGGATCGTGATTTCTGTTAATGGAATTTATGAAGAATACTGAATGCTAAGAACATTAATAAAGTGCTTTAATTACTTGTGGGTTCAGCACACAGTACTGACATGGGTGAAAAAAAAGTCTTACACTGCATCACTACAAGCAAGTGACAACATGCAAGCCAATCAAACTACATTCCTCCCCTCCTATCCTCCCTCCTTCCTTCCCATCCTCCCTCCCTCCTTCCTTTCCTCCCATCCTCCTTCCTTCTTTCTCTCTCCCGTCCTCCCTCCTTCCTTCCCTCTCGTCCTCCCTCCTTCCTTCCCTCCCGTCCTTCCTCCCTCTTTCTTCCCTCTGTCCTTCCCTGCCTTCCTCCCTTCTTCTCTCCCTTCCTTCCCCCTTCCCTTCTTCCCTCTCTCTCTCCCTTCCCCTTCCTTCCCTCCTCTTCTTCCCACTCTCCCTCTCTCCCTTCCTTCCTTCCTTTTCTTGAGGAGGATCAACAGAATCACATAAGCCTGAGGTATACAAAACCAGATCTGTTCTTGGTAGAACACTCATCTTCCTTAGTTCTTTGCCTTTAGAGCTTACCCTTCAACAAAGGATTAATCCCATCAAACAAATATGTAAGGAACAGAAGCTGGGGATGTAACTCAGTGGTAGATCACCTGCCTGACATGTGCATGGTCCCAGGTTTGATTCCTAGCACTGGGAGAAAAAAGGGGCAGGGAAGTAATAGAACCAGAAACTCATCCTTCAAAAATACTCCTGAAATAATTCAGTCACACATCCTTTCTGATGTGTGCTAAAGCCACAAAAAGAAAAGTTACTGGAGAACAAACTACCTGCACACCATCCAGTGTGGCTTCCTAAAATGCTTGCTAACTGCACTGGGATAAATGTGCCCTTGTCTGGGGACTATCTTGGGTACATAAATTTCTAATTTTTAGCAGAGGAACAACTCAGCATTTATGTGATGCATCAAGGAATATATAGCATCACCCTTTGGAGTATTCTTGCCAAGGAAACTAGTTTAATATGAACAAATAAGCCTTTATATCTTTCAGGTCCCAGAAATGCAGGAGCACATTCTGTAAAACAGGAGTGCTCACCTCTCCCAAATGCCAACACTGTAGAAAGGTGAAAGGGGAGAAGGAGCATCCCAGAGCAAGGGGGAACAGAAGTTGTAACTGAACAAGTGGACTGTGGGTCGGTCCTCATCTGCTCCCTCTCAAGCAGCATTACAAGATCCCCGAAAACTAGGGAAATTGCAAAATAGACAGAAGCCAACTAGGCAAAACTGGGTAATCATGGGTATTACTCTTACAATGGATATATTCTGGACAAATAACCTTTACCTAACCTTGCAACCAAAAAGTTACTGCTTGTAATGTAAATAAGCTCATGGAGCCATGTGCTTCTCTTGTGACCTGGACACAGGACCTTAATTCCTCGAAACCCTTCCTTGCCCTCCAGCCAAGAAAACATATGAATGTGCGTACCCATGTTTCTACACATCAAAGTGCTGCAAACAGCATGCTTTTCCTGCTGCAAAGAATGAGAGAAATTGAGAACACCTGTTTTGTATTGTGTGTGTGTAATATTCTAGGTCTAGGGATCAAAGGGCAGAGTCTTTGATAAGGGTGGGTCCTGACTCTCACATGCCCATTTCTCACAGAAGGTACTGTTTCAGTAAAAGAATGATCACAGCCCTGCTGGGAGCACAGTACCAAGACGAATCGGAAGGACAGGTTCTCAGCAGTTTGGATCTGTTCTTGGCCTTAACATGATGCCAAGAGCCAGGCTGTTTATTAAGGCACAGCTGCAATGTAGCTTAGAAACACCAAGGTAATTACTGTTAATTTTCTTTAGTATGACAACAGAAAAGGCGCTTCTATAAAACAATGTATATTTTAGAGGAGGAGTATGTTTAATAACAAAGTTATATGGTACTTATAACTTACTTTCAAATGGTTGGGCGAATTTATATTTGAAGATTTTTATAATAAAATAATGGAATACAAGTTAAAAAATATCCAGTATAATTTGCTTGATCCAATCAGGTTTTGGCAGGGTCACTCTCATCAACGTCAGCAATGAAGGAGCATCCAGAACTGAGGGACTGATGTTTCCAGAACCGCCGAGTTATTCCAGAGACTCTCCCGGAACCCAAGCACAGTCAGAGCCTGTTTAATTAGCCTGTGAGAGTGGCTTAGGGACATTTTTTAGACTGCTGTCATTGCAAATGAAAAAAGTTACACAAGAGCAAAGGGGAATTAAACATTATTCAAGGAAACAAAATTAAGTAACAGTTGACTTATTTGAGAAAGAAAAGGAAATGAGGTGTGATTCCTTTCAGGGCACTGATTACTTCCCATGATTCTTCAGTATCTAAATGAAGAACTTTTTCATTTATAAAGCAATATGAATTATTCTTTGGCCCTTTAACACTGACTAATTAAATGGATAAGGAAAGCACTATTCCTCTTTCACAGATGGGAAAAACGAGGCTCAGAGGGGCTGTGCAGTTTCCTGAGGGCCCACAGCTGGAGTGCCAGTGCCAGTGCTCTCACACTTTGCCTCTCAGTGGCCATCTCACACTGGGTGATATTTATTTAGTTCTCTGAACTTCAGTTTCTTGCCTAACTTCTTGTATGAGAAACTTCAGAGGTTTACAATCTGTGCTGGAAAACAAAACTTGCCATCATATCCCTTTAGTAAAATGACAGTGGGGAAAATGGGGAGGAAGGAGCAGGAGCCCAGGCCATGGAGAAGGCAGCTTCCTCCAGTGGCCCATGCCTCCAGCTACAGAGAAACAGGAACACTTCAAACACAGTGGAGTGCCAGGCTGAGAAGGGAAACAGGGACAAGGGCAGTCACTGAGCATGGTATCCAAAGACAACGAGAAGTAAAAGCAGCGTGTAAATGAATGCGACCACTTCACTCTGGTGTCAAATTCACCCCTTCACAATGTCTGCCTGCTGCCTGTCTGCCTGCTGCCTTTAGGGGAGGCTGCCTGTATAAATAAGTTACTGGGGGGGCATTTACTAATTCTATGGCTTTGTGAGACCCAGAGTTCCACTCATACAATCCTATAAGAAAAGCAAGTTTTCTAAAGATTCATAGTGTTTCCCCAGTGGAAACTCTGGTCAACAACCAGGAGGTTAAGAAAGCAGAGCGATGGGAGTTCTGGCTCTCCCACTCTTCCAAGGTCTCCAAGAAGTACAGCTTCTGTTCTAGACACCGCTTGGCTTGGTCTCTTTTTGGACACATGCATAAGTAGATCAGAGAAGCTTATTATTATTTTTTTTTTTTTTTGAGACAGGGTCTCCCTGTAGCCCCAGCTGACCTGGAACTCATTATGTAGACCACGCTGGCCTTGAATTCACAGAGATCTGCCTGCCTCTGCCTCCGGAGTGCTGGGACTAAAGGCGTGCACCACCACACCTGGCTCAAATAGTCAAATCTTAAAAATCAAAAGATTTGTTCTTTCAA
>NW_008360326.1:13395017-13406251 GCF_000622305.1 Nannospalax galili | reverse complement strand
ATATAGACCAAGCTGGCCTTGAACTCACAGAGATTTGCCTGCTTCTACCTCCCGAGTGCTGAGCTTAAAGATGTGTGCTATCAGGCCCTCTTTGTGTGTGTGTGTGCGGGGGGGAGGGGGGTCTTTTTGAGACAGAGTCTGGTTCTGTAGCCCCAGCTGACCTGGAACTCATTATGTAGACCACGCTGGCCTTGAATTCACAGAGGTCTGCCTGCCTCTGCCTCCGGAGTGCTGGGACTAAAGGCGTGCACCACCACACCTGGCTCAAATAGTCAAATCTTAAAAATCAAAAGATTTGTTCTTTCAAGTTTCCAAGACAGGAAATTTCATTTAATTCCTGAGCTCAGAACATCAGGTCCCTACACACAGAAGAAGCCTATTATGTCACTATCCCTTTTCCATGTAAAGTGGAGACCCTGTAAAAGCATGATGAGCTTTTTCAGAAGCAGCTGCAATGAGAATATTAAAGGTACTGCTTCTCAGTGGACTCATTATAGGATAAAAGTTCAAGTAGCAGAGGGAGTGATTTTCCTATCAACACTGAGTGTTGTCAGTCACAGACAAGGCCTATAGGTTAGCTATACAGAAGAGCAAGCCCCAGCAAGCAAGCCCAGGGAACTGTGGGTGGCAAGATAGAGAAGGCTGTTCAGATGAGAGACAGCTATTACGGGACACTTTTTCAAAGAAAACTTTGAAGATTTTGTTAGGCTTTCTTCCTTGAATTGTCACAGGTAACAATACAATTATAAATGAATGATGTTCGGTGTCACATCACTGCCATTTATACAGCAGCTGCCAATGGCCGGCCACAACGGGGAACTAGCATTAAAGGACTCAGTTACTGCACTGCCAGCAGAACTAGAGCATCTCACTGAGGTAAAGTGCCAACAAGCCACACGAATCAAAACCAAAATAAAGGCTCCTTTCGGGAGAGAGACCAGAAGAAAAAAAAAAAATTCTCCTTCTTTCTTAATCTTCTTAAAATCTGCCTCTCTGAAAACAGTGTCCAGATTCCCACAGGAAAAATAAACAAACACCACGTGCATTTCTAGTTGCATAGTGCAGATTGTGTGACGTGAAGCTGGTGAAGAGGTGGAAAACAAAACAAACTCATTCTCTTGTCTCCAGAGAAAGGAACCAGTGTTGTAAAGTGCAGGAGGCAGGGGGTGAGTCAGAACTAGTCTAAGGTCTGCTGGGTCCTGAGCTTAGGGTCCACCCCTTAACCTCCTGTCTCTATGTCCTCATCTGTCCAGGAAAGGCCTCATCTGGATGAGCAGGTCTCAGTGGCAGTCCTTGGGGTCCCAGGGGTTCCAGGAGGGCCCTTGGAGGCAGCCACTTCAATAAGGGAGCAAAGGCCAAGTAAAAGGAATCAGGCCCAAAGCTGCTTCTCAACCCTACAGGGCAGAGGTCACTCATTTGGGGTTTTGTGGTTGCCGCTGTCTTGTTTTTGAAACATGTAGCCCAGGCTAGATTCCAATTTGTAATCCTCCAGCTTCAGAGTTCCAAGTGCTGCGATTCTAGGCCTGCACCACCAAACCCAGGAGAGTTCATCCTTTCACTGTGTAAAGCTTTTTATGCAAAGGTTTTTATTACCAAGACAATTTCTGGTTTAACATGGCTTTTAATCTTTATGTGATAACTATGTGGCTCACTGGAATTTAATTGATAGAATTAATCACTAATAGGTTAATAGTGATCCTTAAATCTGTATATTACGATCTCTTATTCCTAGTTACAAGGTAAGGAAACTGAAAGTCAGCTAAATGATATACCCAAATCACACAGCTCAGTAGCTGACAGGATTCAAACTCAGGAACATCTAATATTAAAACCAAGAGACTCAAATCTGTCTCCATAATAAAAAGACAATTTCATTGTAATGTGTTTTGTTAAGGTTTAGTTTTTGAAACAGGGTCTCTTTATAATCCAGGCTGGCTTCAAACTCAGGGGTCTACCTGCCTCAGCTTCCTAAGTGCTAGGACTACAAGCCTGCACTACATAAAACCTTGTTACCTCGTTATCACTGCAATTCCTGCTCCATCTAGAACTTCAAGTTCTATGTTTTCATCCCCTGAGAGCAGACACTTACCCTGGGGTGAAGAAATGAATAGCCACAAGTTCCGCCCAACAAGCAAATCTGTTTGGTACAGGAAAGCCCAAAACACTGACGAAGCCTCCAGGGAAGTAATGGTTGTTAAGAACTTTCAAGGCAAACAGAACTCCTACAGGAATAAAGAACACACAAATATCAACAACCCAAATGTGGAGAGAATTAATAGGCTACAGAAAACTAAACATAGAAATGATTAGTTAGCTATCACACCCAACTTTCTGCTTGAAACACACTGTCTTCCTCACAACCAGCCCAGCATCTGCCAACAAGGCAGCGGTTCATCCCTTTGATGTGTCTTAACACAGAAGTTCAAACGGCTACTAAACACTTGACAGGGGAACAGGGTACCAGCAACAGTATTAAATGCCAGTGAACTGCACACTTAGAGCAGTTCACTTTATGCTATACAAATTTTAACAATGAACAAATACCAGTAACATGTATTTTTGTAGCCTCTATGAAAAGACGTATCGAAACCAGTGCGTATTTCTTCCTAATTCCGTACAGGATACATTTTGGAAGGAAAGTGGGGAGACTGGGAGGGAAGCAGTGGGAAGATTTGATTTCTTGTTCCAGGATTATTCTTCTTCCCTTCACATTCTAACATTTAGGACACCTAACTTAAATCCTGATGAAAATTTCAGTCCCGTTAATCTCTGTAAAAAGAACTTCTGCAGAGGAAGCTGAGAAGCTGTGCACCGCGCAGCTTGAGCAGGCCAGCTGGACCCTGGCACCACTGCTTACAAGCCCTGGAACCTTGATTAGTGACTCCACTTTTCAGGTTTAGCTTCCCATCCACAATGCCAAGTCGGTGCCATCTCCCTATGGACCTGCTGTATGAACAAAGTTGGATGAGGGACAGTGGCTCCTAAACACCGGCACATGTGGTAGCTGTCAGATGTCAGTTTTAGGGAAGTTATTGAGAGGCATATACAAAATGGTTCTCTAGGTGACCCTGGATCAAGTCCATGCTCCCCTTTCACGTCATGATTCTTAAGAATACCTGTGGGATATACAAAGTGCCACCTGTTAAGAAAAAGGAGGCGCAGCTCAGGCTAGCCTCGGTTCTGTTCTAGTCCTGGAACAGCATGCCCTTTGAAGCTTTGCTCAGTGTTCCGTGACCCTCAGGTACTCTGAGGAGGAAAGGAGGCCGCCCTTTAGGGTTCCTCATCTGCAAGTGGGACATGCACAGTCAGGACCTCCTCTGGCCTGGAAGTGTTCTGTGACTTGGGTGACCACCTAACGAGGAACCCAGGCTTTGGTTGTCCCTTGCTGCCTACCATTTGCTTAGTGTAACCTGTTGCACACGACTGGACTGCACTTCCCTGGACTCAGACAAGTTGGTAACCAGTGCCCAGTGGGCCTGCTTCATAGGCGTACTCGTCTTTTTTGAGGACTCTCTTTCACAAATACACCTGTGAGTCCCTCCTTGGCTCTACCATGAGGAAGCTAGTTGCAGTTTCTGGTACTAGAAAACCAACTTCTAGCAGGCCCTAGTCCTAACTGACCAAGAATAAAGTGAATGTGAACCAGTCAAACTAATGTCCTTATACTGCAGTCACTGTGCTCGTCAGGAAGCAGGCCCCAGCAGCCCCTCACCACTCAGGATTCTGTCCTCCTCTTACAGCTAGGGTATCACACAGTCGGCTTCCCTCACTGCCCACAAACTACCTCAGAACAGGGTCTGCCTACCTGAGAAGCCTACTGCACAGTTCCTTTTGATGTCGGGTTCATCCATAAACTCAGCAAAAGCAAACTGCAAGAGCAAATACACCACCCCAGTGAGGAGGGAGAATGTGGTGACAACATAGGCAAACCATCTACTTCCCAGTCTTCTCTCCAGATTTATTCCTTTCCAGAGCATGGACACCATGTTGAAGTACAAATGCCATTCGTCAGCATGGTGAAAAGGAGAGAGCAGCAGCCGCTGCCAGTCTTTCCGCTGGTAGCACTCCTCCACACTGAGGCAGGAATGATACAGGGGCTTCCAAGGATTCAGGAAGAACCAGACGTTGAGACCCAAGGTTGCCAAGGTGACAGGCGGAATATTGTTGATCCCGACATGGAAGATTTGAGACAGGAGCATAAGGAGCCCAAGATTGACCCCTCTCGATCTCCGCTGCATGACTGGAAATTAGGAACACAGATGGGGACTGTGGTCTGGTTTCAGGAATCCAGAAATACCAACAGCTGTAGCTGAAATGCACAAAGTAGGTAGAATTCAGATTTAGAATTAGTATGCTGGTAAGACTCTCACCTTAAGATGACCTCCGTGGGGATGGCTCAGCAGTTATGAGTACTGGCTGTTCTTGCAGAATATCCAAGCTCAAATCCCAGCACCCACATGGCAGCTAAAAACAGTCCTTAAGTCCAGTTCTAGGGGATCCGATGCCCTCTTCTGTCCTCCACAGGCACTGCACAACAGAGGTGCACTTGCACCCATGCAGGCATAACACTCATACACATAAAATAAAAACAAATCTCTCAGGGATCCGATGCCCTCTTCTGTCCTCCACAGGCACTGCACAACAGAGGTGCACTTGCACCCATGCAGGCATAACACTCATACACATAAAATAAAAACAAATCAGAGATCTCAGCAGACTGCCAGAGTGGCTGTTCTGGCCTCCCTCTGGCACAGGGACTGCGAGCTCAGGGGACCGCCTGAGATCCTGGATCCTACCTCCACGTGTGACTATATACCTTGGGAGAAACTGGTTGCCACATGACTCAAAGAAAGCCACACATGTAAGGAGCTGAGATCTGTGACAGGTCTCCTGCCACATCAAGTGAAGGAACTATGAAGAGGCTCCTCAGGCCTAGCCAGGTCTTTCTATGACCACTGTGGCTGATATCTTGATGTATCGTTAGCCATGACTAATAAAGAGCTACTTTCGAATCTCTGGCCTGAAAAAAATAAAATAAAAAATAAAAACAAATCAAAAACTAAAACAGATGTGCTCACATGGTACACCCGACTCCTTACTCCAGTAGAAACATTCATTTTTAGTATCTTTTTCTTCATTTCACCTCTAAAACTGAAATTCCATACCAGTGGACCAGCTAAAGGAACGGTATGCTTTGCCTGACTAACATATCATGAACTTATAACATGTCTTCTTTATTAAAAAAATTTTATAGGGCAAGCCTAGCAACTTGAGACCTAGATCCACATAATGGTGGAAGGAGAACCAACCTCACAAAATGTCCTCTCACCTTCACAGACACACTGTGGCATGCACCCCCATATCATTACACACATTCGTGCATACACACACACACAGGCGCACTGTGGAATGTACCCCTATATCATTATACATACTTGTGCACACACACACAGGTGCACTGTGGAATGTACCCCCATATCATTACACATAGTCGTGCACACACACACAGGCACACTGTGGAATGCACCCCCCATATCATCACACATACTTGTGCGCACACACACTAAAGAAACCAAATAAACAAGGGTTAGGGAGATGATTGCTTGAGTGAAGCATAAGCTGCACAAGCGTGAGCACCAAAGTTCAGCTCTGGAGAACCGACACAAGCCTAGGTGCCGCAGCACATCTGGACTCCAGGTGCCATGATAGGAGGTGCAGACAGGAGAATCCCAGCTAGCCTAGTGCTCACAGCTGCCAACAATGAAAGTGTATCTGTCTCAAGGTAGAAGGCGAAGACCAAACTGGAGGTTGTCCTCTGACCTCCACATGCATGCCCTGGCACACGTGTCCGAACTCACACACATAAACATGCATACACACACACACACACACACGCAGATAAAACTATAGTTTGTAATGTGATGAAAACCCCACAAAAATAGCATGTGAACATTAAGTCATTTTAATCAAACTCCTGGCCAACTCTCTTTACCTCTTCCATTCTTTTTAGAAGAAACGTTCAAAATGCCAACAAGAGGCTGTTAAGATTGTAAGCATATACCACAGTTCACTCTAACTCACTCATGTAAACTTTCTAAACTATTTTCACAGGCTTGCAAAATTTATCTATGTGCCAAATCCTACATTGAAAAACACTGAAAATAATACTCCTCGTTTTCCAAGAGCTCAAGTGCCACCAAAGAGTCAAGAAACACCTGCCATGGATGCCGTATACAGAGAGTGAGTGAGCCCAGAACACAGGCACATAATTTACCCAAAGTGACAGGACTATGGTCTCAAAGTGTTCATCTGAATTAGTGACAAGGAAGACTTCCACGAGTCAGTGGTGTCCTGTTGTGTGTGTACTTCTGTGCTACCCTCTCCCAACACACTTTGAATGACAGAAAGCAGAGGGAGGGACAGGACATGAACTGAAAGCCTAGGCAGGCTTCTGTCTCCCCTCAGGTGATCATGTGGGTAAGTCTGGGTCAGTTTGCCCATGCTCTAGTCATCCCATGATCCTGGTCACTGGCCAGCCAATCCCCAGAAGCAAAGCTGTTTAGCTGAACACAGATGCAAAACCAGGTCCAGATGAGCCCAACACCCAATCTGTTGAACCATAGAATGGTAAGTTAAATAACTAGTCCATTTACTTCATGTTTTGGAGTGGTTTGTTATGCAGCAGTTATTAACTAATACAGATGGTAATGACTTTGGACAGGGACTGGCTCCTTCTCATGAGAAACAGCTAGTAAGGAAACAGGGTGAGGTGGGCAGAGACATAGCTAAAAATAATTACATAAAAAGGATCATGTGTTTGAAGGGAAGAACCTTTTCCTCTTAACAGAGAGGATGAAAAAAAAATCAGTTATAGATCTAGATAAACAGGCAGGCTAGGCACATTGTTCACTGATGCATCTTCTTACGGAGATTTCTTAGTTCCCAACTCTAGGTAACATGGATCAGCGCACTAGACAATGCATGACTTTCATATGTTAAAAAAAAAAGCAAACTCTGCTTGGTAGCTAGATGGCCTAGGCTGGCACTGAAAGCTGATGAATCTCAATCTCTCCACTTCAAGTTAAAATAACACCTTCCTCCCAGGATGGCTCTAACATTCCAGGAACAATGGAGGTGATGAATAAATGCTGAGTGTTCTCACTTCAATAAGGTCCTATCACATATGTTAAAATCAGTTCTGCAAGAATTCCATGTGTGGGATGATGCTGACAAATGGGAATAAACATGCTCTGGACAAATGACTTTCCCTGAACCTTGTAACCAAAACGTTAAATCTTGTATTTTTTGAAAATTTATTATTACATGTGTTTGAGTGTTTTACCTACATGTTAAGTGCACCACATTTATGCAAAGCCTGCAGCTCTGGACACTATTGGCTACTATGTGGGTGCTTCAAAACTAAACAGTCAGTGCTTTTAACCATACTGCAAACAGCAGATATTGAAATATTTGCAAGGAGAATTATTCCATTTCTGTTGCAAACAATTAGTGGGATTAGACTGATAACATCTAGTTGTGTTTGTGTGTGCAGTTCTATGTCAGTAGAGATCAGAAAGAGAAAACTCCTTGTCTGATTCTACCTCCCCACTTCATGCTGAATGAACAGATTCATCACAAAGGAAGGCAGCCTTTTCTTCTGTTCAAGGGCACAGCTTAGGAGAAATCTGAAGGAGTAAGTCCTCAGAACCCTTGGTGAAAATAGATGTTAAGGGTCAGCCCGTGACTAATCAGGCACTGTTGAAACGTGGCATCGTGTGATACTATATCCAGTAATGCTCAGATGTACTCTTTATACTCTTTATCTCCCAACTGTTAAGGTTCAGATAGCCCCACCCCCTCAGCAACAGGATCTCAGGGACTTCTCAAGCTCCTGCATGCATACAACTGAGCTGATAAGTACCTTGGTCTTTGAAGTCCAGAGAAGCAGACTTTTCTCCACTGTTTGGCCAACACAGCAGGCTTCCCCTTTGATCTCTAAAGAGGACAAGTGTTAACAGTCCCCCCACACACCATGCCAAACTTTAAAAAAAATACATTTTCCTACCTTCTGCAGGAAGCAGAAGACTCCCCCCTTTAAAAGACTCCAGCTCAAGACCTGGGGCAGACATTTTCCCTGCCAGGAAGGGAATCTGTCCCATGTGTTCCTTTGCTAATAAACTCTATTCTGATGGAGTTTTATCTGCGTGCTGGTGCTTTTTCCTGATCAACTGTATCCGTTTGTTCTCCAGCTACTTTTTACCTATCAGATGGTGTCAAAACCCAGTTCTTACTTCAAGAGACCCACCTGGACTTCTCCAATGCCACTAACTTGGCTTCCAGGTACACTTCTTTTCTCTCTTTCCTCCGTTCCCCAGCCCTCTGCTTTGCTTACACCTCTTTCTGGCTCTCCTCACTGGGGAACACTCTGCCTTGCCTGTGTCTTCTTTTGATCTCCTTTCCCACTGATTTTCATCACTCCCGGACAGCACTGTGGTCTCCGCGATGGAACTGCTTCATCTGTTCACTACCTTGGTTCCCCTGCCTGCTGCTCACCACCGGCATCTTGCCCCCTCCCCTTTGCCATGGGCCTGGGAGGCCTGCTGTCTTCCATCCTTTTTTCCTGTCCTTGTCCTCTTGCACTGCCTTTCTTCCTCACTTTACTCAGGATTTCTGATATCCTTCAATCCATCACAAACAAATGCTCTAGATCCTTCTCCTCTCCCTCCCCCTCCCATACAAAAGCTTTCTACTCCCTGCCCTATGCCTGTCAGCCTGCCTTGTACCTGACCTCCCATGCAGGCTTTAAACCTTCATGACCCCAAGGCTTTTTTTTCCTTCCCGCTATTCACCCCCTCCAGGCAACTGCCCTGGGGATTTTTTTTCCTTTAACATTCTAATGAAACGGTAAGTTTCCAGCTGGGCCCATTCTTAAATTCTCTTATAAATATGGCTAAGAACCCTTTAGGGGACCCTGTCTCTGTTTTGACCCAACTAGCCTAAACTGGCTGGGCAACTTTGCCGGGTTATTTAAACTACTACCAACACATAGTTACAACAATGAGAGGCAAAAAGTAATAGTCTACTTGAGTGAGAGGCTTGAGATGCCACCTCTACTGGTCTTAACTCCTCCCCTTTCTACATTGTGATTCTAAGGCTGTTTTTCTCTGAAATAGAGTTATTTCCCTCCCTGATTGCTTATGTTCCTGGCCCATCATTCCCTGAGTGCTTTCTAGTTATAATGTCAGGATAATATTAATTATATCGGTAAACTGTCATGTGCTGTTTGAGCTCACTGAGATGCTGAAATCTGGAGATGGGATTGGCCCTCCCACTTCACCCTCAAGCCTATTATCTCAAGATGTGTTCTCCAAGACTTTTCCAGGTTCAAGCTGGCCCCCTAACCCTGTGACAAGAAGAACAACAACAAAACAGCCTGAGAATAAAGATTCCATGCAGTTGAGAACAGCTAAGGTGTAAATTAATTTCAACAGAGGGTATTACTGTCTATAATGAAACTAAATAATGGTATTATTTTCAGTACTATTTACATTTTATTTATTCTTAACCGAATCTGTTAAGGTTTCCTTTTGTCCTTCCTGTCTCCTCTGATTTATGTTCTTGGATTGACAAGTGTATTAGTCAGGGTTCTCTAAAGAAACAGAACCAGTAGAATGCATATGTATAGAGATTCATCAGCTTAGCTCACAGGACAGAGTCCGAGTAGTCCAACAAAGGCTGCACCACACTGGAGAGGCTGAGAATCTGTAGTCGCAAGACGAACTCACCAGCGAGAGAGAAGGCAAGCCGCAAAAAGCCCTGCGTTTTCTTCTGCCTTGGTCTTTTATACCGGCTGCCATCAGAAAGTAACGTGCACATTTAGGGTGTGTCTTCCGGCTTTAGATGATCCAATCAAGAAGATCTCTTTCATTTCAGTTAATCTCAGATCCAATCAAGTTGATACCCCTTGTCAACTTGACACCCAATAGCATATCTCTTTGTCATGCTTAATTTTCAAATGAAAACAATGTTGAGGTCATAATTTCACCTAACATGATATAACTATCCCATAATACAATGACCAATGCATTATATATCTTAGAGTAGGTGATAAGGTCTTCGAGGAATGCTTAGTCCTTTAGTGTCTCATAACCCAATATAATCATATAGATTCACAACACTTAACCACTTAACACTTATCTCAATTACACATTCAAAAAGAATAACTCAAGTATCTGCTTAACCTGAGTATACATGCAGAAGTCTATTCTTAACCAAATAGGACAAAAATAATCATGTCAATTACAATCCACGTTTCTGCAACTGGTCATGTGGCCTGAGTTGATATTTGTAACTACCTTCCTCTACGACCCATTCTGTATTTCCTCCACCATCAGCAAGCATCTCTACAGCTCTTGGTTCTTTCCCTGGAAAGGAAGGGCCTGGGCCATTTTGAAGGGTCTGGGCCATTTGTTGTCCTGTCTAGATTGGGTTGTTGCAGTTTCCCATTGACCTTAATCACAGGACATGGTAACACCAAAAGTCACCCTAAGGAATCTTCTGCCTTCCAGATATAATCTTCATTACCTCCATTGTGGAGAACAAGTCCAATTTCCCCCTGGTAGTCTGGGTCAATCACTCCTCCTAATACTGTTATTCCTTTCTTAGCCTGCTGAGTTAAGGGCATCAGAAGCCCAAAGTGTCCAGGGGGAAGTCTTAGCTTCCAGTTCAATGGAATGTTTATTGTCTCTCCTGGCAGGAGTACTCCCTCTTCTGGAACCAAAACATCCAAGCCAGTAGAGTGCAAAGTCGAGGGTACAGGAAGCAAAAATTTTCGTAGAGGGTCACCAGGGGTGATAGTGAGTGGAATCATTCCCACTTCCACCCCTTGATTCCTGGACCCATGAATCCTGGCTATAGGAGAAACTGTACCATATTGGATGCTGATTCAAAGCATACACTGCCTTCTGGAGGACCCTGCCTGCCCCAGCCCTCCAGGCTATTGCCACCTAATTGGCACTGTAACTGTGTCTTTAAGAGACCATTCCATCATTCTATCAAGCCAGCTGCTTCAGGATGGTGGGGAACATGGTAAGACCAATGGATTCCATGACCATGGGCCCACTGTCGCACTTCTTTGGCTGTGAAGTGAGTTCCCTGGTCAGAAGCAATGCTGTGTGGAATACCATGACGGTGGATAAGGCATTCTGTAGTTTTGGCAGAAGCATTACGTGCAA
>NW_008360326.1:13391628-13393968 GCF_000622305.1 Nannospalax galili | reverse complement strand
CTAAGAGCTGTCTTTCAAAGGGAGAATAGTTGTCCGCAGATGAAGGCAAAGCCTTACTCCAAAATCCCAATGGCCTCCGCTGTGATTCCCCTATGGGGGCCTGCCAGAGACTCCAAACAGCATCTTTATCTGCCACTGATACCTCAAGCACCATCAGGTCTGCTGGATCATATGGCCCAAGGGGCAGAGCAGCTTAGACAGCAGCCTGGACCCGTTGAAGGGCCCTTTCCTGTTCCAGGCCCCACTCAAAGGTAGTTGCCTCCCGAGTCACTTGATATATGGGTCGTACTAATACACCCAGATGAGGAATGTGATGCCTCCAGAATCCAAACAGGCCCACCAAGTGTTGTGCTTCTTTCTTAGTGGAGGGAGGGGCCAAATGCAACAACTTATTCTTCACCTTAGAAGGAATGTCTCTGCATGCTCCACACCACTGAACTCCTAGAAATTTCACTGAGGTAGAAGGCCCTTGAATTTTGGTTGGATTTATTTCCCATCCTCTCATGTGCATATGCTTAACCAACAAGTCCAGACTGTCTGCTCCCTCCTGCTCAATGGATCTGCTACCTCCTGCTCACTGGATCCAATCAGCATAACATCATCAATATAGTGGACCAGTATGATATTTTGTGGAAGAGTCAGGAAATCAAGATCCCTTCAAACTAAGTTATGGCACAATGCTGGAGAGTTAATATACCCTTGAGGCAGGACAGTAAAGGTATACTGTTGGCCTTGCCAGCTGAAAGCAAATTGCTTCTGGTGGTCCTTATGAACCGGTATTGAGAAGAAAGCATTTGCCAAATCCATAGCTGCATACCAGGTACCAGGAGACGTATTAATCTGCTCGAGTAAGGATACCACATCTGGTACAGCAGCAGCAACTGGAGTCACTACTTGATTAAGTTTTCGATAGTCAACTGTCATTCTCCATGACCCACAGGCCAAATAGGAGAGTTAAAGGGAGATGTGGTGGGAATCACCACCCCTGCATCTTTCAAATCCTTGATGGTAGCACTAATTTCTGCAGTCCCTCCAGGGATGCGATACTGTTTTTGGTTTATTATTTTCCCTAGCAGAGGCAATTCTGGTGGTTTCCATTAGGCCTTTCCAACCATAATAGCCCTCGCTCCACAGGTCAGGGAACCAATGTGGGGATCCTGACAATTCCTAAGTATATCTATCCCAATTATACATTCTGGTACTGGGGAAATAACCACAGGATGAGTTCGGGGACCCACTGGATCCACTGTCAGTCAGACTTCAGCCAAAACTCCATTTATCACCTGACCTCCATAACCCCCTACTTTAACTGGAGGGCCACAGTGCTTTTTAGGATCTCCTGGAACCAGTGTCAACTCAGAACCAGTATCCAATAGGCCGCGGAATGTCTGATTATTTCCTTTCCCCCAATGTATAGTTACTCTGGTAAAAGGCCACAGGTCCCTCTGGGGAAGGATGGGTGAGAGATGAACAGCATAACTCTTTGGTACTGTGACAAAGTCCTTCCTCAATGGCACCTGGCCTTCCCTTCATTCAAGCAGTTCTGGGTCTGTAAACTGTCTCAAGTCTGGAAATTGGTTGACTGAGCAAGATTCTCTATTGCTACGATCCAATACTGACTTCCTATCATTCGTCCTAGAGCTTTTCTGCTTACACAGGTCAAATAAAAACTTAGTAGGCTTCTTATGTATGTGGTCCCTGGAGACACCATGATTGATTAGCCAGTACCACAGGTCCACTCGAGCCATGCCATTGTAGATATTGTTTTGCCTTTGCCACCCATTACGATAAGTATGCTCACCTGTCTGTGGTAATTCAATACTGCCACCTGACCACTCTCTGAGGTCCTGTTACACCTATTATATTTACATTTAATTTATGCAATTGAGCAGCAGCATCTCCAACTGTAAGATCTGGCATAAGGAAAAGAGCAAAAACAAAGCTCTTCAAACATTCTGGTGTCTCTCTCAGTACTTTCCATCTTATAAAATCAGTAAAAGGCATGTACTCTGGGCCCTCCCGTTGTGGAGGATTTGGTGTTGCACTACGAATCCACTCAAGCATACCAATTTTCCTGAGCCTTACAATCCCTTCATCGACAGTAAGCCAAGGGATATCAGGTATTTCCAGCTCTCTGCCAGTAGGCCATCTTTTGATAAATACCTCAGCCAACCAATCAAATAAACTTTTAACACCCTTTTTAACTGCACGAGCTTCCATATTAAACCTAGAATCTCCAGTCCCGGGGCCCATGTCAATAAACTCAGCCTGATCCAATTTTATGTTCCTTCCACCATTATCCCATACCCTTAAAATCCATTCCCAGACATATTCATTAGA
>NW_008360326.1:13386435-13390962 GCF_000622305.1 Nannospalax galili | reverse complement strand
TCACTAAATTTCTTGCTCTTCACAAGAGGTGAGTTAGGAGATTCAAATGGGTCTATCTCCATAATTGTTTCAAATAGTCTACACCATGGATTTTCAGTACTCTCCATGCTATCTGAAGACTCTGACTTGGAGAGCCTGCTCCAAATACCAACAAGCCCATTAAAGAAATTCATCCTTTCAATTCTGTTTCTCTAGAACCACTCCTGGTACCACAATCTGTATTAGTTAGGGTTCTCCAAAGAAACAGAACCAGTAGAATGAATATGTATAGAGACTCATCAGCTTAGCTCACGGGATAGAGTCCGAGTAGTCCAACAATAGCTGCACCACACTGGAGAGGCTGAGAATCTGTAGTCGTTCAGTCCACAAGGCTGGATGTCTCAGTAGCCCTAATCCGGTGCTGAAGGTCTGACAAATTCCAAAATATCAGGTAGTGTTCAGTCTACAGCAGCAAGACGAACTCACCAGCGAGAGAGAAGGCAAGCCGCAAAAAGCCCTGTGATTTCCTCTGCCTTGGTCTTTTATACTGGCAGAAGGTAACGCCCACATTCAGGGTGTGTCTTCTGGCTTTAGATGATCCAATCAAGAAGATCTCTTTCATTTCAGTTAATCTCAGATCCAATCAAGTTGATACCAAGGATTAGCCATCACAACAAGGTTTTATTAAGTTCCTTCAGTTGTTTGCCTCTTAAAAAAAGAAAAGATGTGGGCTGGGCATGGTGGTGCATGCCTTTAAACCCAGCCCTCAGGAGGCAGAGACAGGCAGATCTCTGTGAGTTCAAGGCTAGCCTGGTCTACATAGTGAGTTCCAGGACAGCTGGGGCTACAGGGAGCCCCTGTCTCAAAAAAAAAAAAAAAAAAAAAAAAAAGAAGATGCAACCTCAAATCTATATGGAAACTTAACTCTTTCTTTAGACCACTAACTACCTACACAAAATTACATCTAAGCTGGTTGGGTACAATCCTATTTGTTGAATACCATTTTTGTTTTTAGTTTACTTTCACGGTGTTTTAAGATTTTGTTTTGTTTTGTTTTTCTACTTCAAAGGTGTTTTGATTTAAAAATTATAAACCATATTCTCAACAAAGACTATATAACTAAATATGTAGAGTCAACATAAATTGATGCTTCTCAAAATTAATTTACTTGGTATCATATTAATTTTTAAGTAAAATCTCATGAAAACGAAAAATGTGAAATTAACACCAAAATATTTTTTTTAAGGCTGAAATATTCTCTCTTTAATCTACAACATGGTTACTGGTACTAAAATATATAAATTAATTTTAAGTACCTCTCTCCCTCCCTCTCTCTCTCTCTCTCTCTCTCTCACATGTGCACTCTCTCACCACTGCCCTTCTGGGGCTCTATTAAACCTCTACTAATCCACAGCCCTTCTAGGGCTCATCTTCCCTCAGCCTCTACTAAACCTTGGGATTAACTTGTTCCACAGGCTTCCCTCCCTTCTGGCTCACTGCAGTTTTTCCGCTTTTCTCCCATCCCATTCCGTGTACTCTGTCTCCATCTACCAGCTCACATTGCAGGGTTTTACACTCCTCTCACTTGCCTCAAAATCACACGTGTCGGAAAACCCCTTTCTTTCTCTGGATATAGGACACTATTTCCAGAGATAGGAACACGCACTACTTCCTGTCCAGGACAGGATCTCGCCTTTCCTCTCCCTGATGATCTAATTGTGGGATGCCGCCTTCTGGGACTTGGAAGTAACTCTAAAATAACTCGAACCCACACAACAAAAACGGACACTTTCTTTTTATGCCTGGTTCTCCTTGCTCTCATTTTGCATGACCGATGCCAAACCCATTTTCCTCCTACTCCCTCCCCATCTCTCTCTTCATCATCCGCTGTGCTTTCCTGCCCGGACTTGTGATCCTGCCTCCACTCCCTATGGAAAGAGGATTTTCTTTGTCTCCTGCCTGCTCAGTTCTGTCTCTACATCCTATCTGCTTGCTCTGTTCTAACTCCTCTTCACTCTGTATTTTATCTGTCGCTATGGGAACCACCCACTAAAAGGATTGGGGGTCTCACACCTCTTGCTTGTCTTCTTAAATCATTAAAACAACTAGGACTTTCAGATACAATCAGGCCAAAACGCCTTAAGTTCCTGTGCACCACTGCCTAGCCTCAGCACGAGTTAGATAATAACTCTGTTTGGCCAGACAATGGAACCTTAAACTTCAAAATTTTGAGAGATTTAGAAAATTTCTGCCATTGTAAAGGCAAACGGTCCAAATTACCATCCATCCAAGCTTCCTTTGATCTCCATGCTAATCCCTCCCTCTGGGTCCCATGTTCTTCCAATCAGGTTCTTCTGGCTAAGACAGTTTCACGGGATCCCCACCCACCAGGGGCCTCTGACTCCCCCTCCTCCCTACCCCTCCACCTCAGCTTTTGATCCTACCATAGCTGATGAACTGCCTCTGATTAGGACCCATCCCCAACCTCCTCCTGCTCCCCATCCTCTCCCTTTGCTATACTCTCCCTTGCCTTCTATTCCAGGGCCCAACCCAGCTCTCCTCCTTTCTCCAACTTGAACTCCGTCTCCACACCATGATCTTCCCCCTCTCCAGTGCCGCTCTAAGTCCATCACCTGCTCTCTTTCACTAACACTCCTCTACTTGAGGAAATCCAAAAGCTTAGACACCTCCTTGCCAAATAGTCCCCAGTCTCCCCTATTCTGGCTTCTAGCTCAAATAACCCATTTATCCCTCCTGTATCTAACTTCTACTTTGATTCCAGACCCTACCTCGGATACTCCTGCCCCTGTGTTCCCTCATGGACAGGACACCCCTCCCATCTCTCCCACTCCAATAGTTATAAAGTCTGAACAGGGTTATAGCACAATTCTCCTTAATTGATTATGCTGGAGGTTGTAAACATCAATTTGATAATGTTTAACTATGTAAAAATTGTTTTTTTCCACCTAAAGCAAGGTTTTGGCAGACCACTCTCTAAACTACATAAGGTAAAAGATTTCCTAGAAACTTATAAAACACAGTATGTATATGGGTAATATTAACTTATTACATTATCTTATGTATATAATTTAGATTCCATGTTCTTTTAATAAGATGGTGCTACACACTACTTTTTTCTGAGTCAAACAACTACCATCTTCATGACTTCAGCTGTGTCTGCTAACAAAAAAAAATCATCACAATTGTACTTGTTGACTTAAGTATGTAATTAAAGGAGGAGGCGTAAACATGGACATTGGACCCTCACCTGAGTAGCGACTCTTCACAGCCAACTGTATGTAATTTGGCCCTAATCGCATGGTCTCCTGGGTTTGGGGAGGACTAAAGTATATTATCTGGAAAAGGCTAGGAAGAGAAGGCTTGATCCATGCTGGGTTAAGGCTTCCCAATGTAAATACTCTCAGGTCACTCATATACCTCAGGAACCCCTCAGTCATCTTTGTAAGCAAGCTCAGTAAATTCATTGATTCCCCAGAAAAATTTTAGTGTAATATTGGTTTGATACTACAACCTGAAAAGGAGAAAAACATTCTTAGTATCCCCAGGAAAAGAATTCTCACAACAGATAAAAAATTTGTTTGTTAATGTTATTGTATCTCATGGTTATTAAAAAAGGAAAATGGAAAAGTGGAGGATGTTGGAAGGATACGAGAATGGAAACTTTTTAAAGAAGGATTTACATATGAAAATTATGATGGCTGGATATTTCTAGAATTGACAGAGAAATGAGAGAGCTGGGCAGGTGACGAAGGTCTGTGTAGGGTTGCTACAATATAACAAGGATAAGACAAGGATAATGTGTAGACTGAAATTTCTAGGGTCATAACTTAGTCAACTGGTCTAAGGACTGTCTAGTCAAGGTTTATTTAAGGATGTTGCCCAAGTTCTATCTACATAGCACATGGTAATTAAAAGTACTAGACTGGTGTAACTAACCTTATTGAATGTTTAATAGCCAAACTTTAAGGCCTATATTAATCTGGTCAGAGGGACTTAAAAGGGACAAATTTTTATTCCTTGCCCCACAAGGTCAAACAAGTTCCAGGGGCTATGGAGCATCTCTCAACATGTCCTGTAACTTTGGTGAGTCACCTGTCCTCTTGTTCAGGGAGGCCATCGAGACCCCAGAAGATGGACTTGAACCAGTGTCCAGTCTGCAAAGAAGAGGGTCAACACAGAGGAAACATTTCCTCCATGCTTCCAAGTGAAGCCCCAGTCAAGCAGGACCTTTTGACTTATCTTCACGTAGAAGGAACTAGTAAAAGAAAAGTCTGAGAAGCCAGGGGCTTCTTCCAAGCCCATATGACCCCTGAGGTCCAAATCCTCATACAACCTTAAGAGTAAAAATAAATTGGTTTATTTGGGCCAACAGTATGGTCTTAAACACCCAAAAGGAAATTATAACCAAAATTAAAGTCATCAGTATATTTTAAGGGTTCAAGGGATTAATAACCCAGACATTAGACATAAGCTCTTATGTTATTTAGACAATTATCTCTAGTTGATGATTTTCTTACTAATAAGATA
>NW_008360326.1:13328205-13386273 GCF_000622305.1 Nannospalax galili | reverse complement strand
GAGGTAACTGACACTGATTCTAGCCACTCCAACAGCTATCAAAATGCCTGAAAACAAATCCTGAGTCCATTACTCTCAAGTTCAGCCCTGGCAGAAGAGGAAAAAAAAAGAAAGAAAAATGAGCTATTAACTTGGGGCTAACCATTGCTCCTTGCCTCTTCAGATATTTTTTTAGGGCCAAATCCAAAAACTAACTTTTTTTTTTTTTTTTTTGAGACAGGGTCTCCCTGCAGCTCCAGCTGTCCTGGAACTATGTAGACCAGGCTTGGCCTTGAACTCACAGAGATCTGCCTGCCCCTGTCTCCTGAGTGCTGGGATTAAAGGCATGCACCACCATGCCCAGACACTCTTACTAATTTTAATCAGTTGTTACTTCCCTTCCCTCCACATGTATACAAGCACCTGTCAACCACTGAGGACCCTGTTGAGATGCATGAAGAGGGAACCCTGGCTGACTGACACCTAATCCAGCCCCTCCCACATTGACCCTGTCCAGCAGGAAGTAGCAAGACAACAAAGACCACCCCTATCCTATAACACAAAAGGCTGGAATGTTAAAGTTCAGATAGCCCCGCCCCCTCACCAACAGGGTCTCAGGGACTTCTCAAGCTCCTGAGAAAAGGGAACTGAGCTGACAAGTACCTTTGAAGTAAGGAGCAGACTTTTCTCCACTGTTTGGCCAACACAGCAGGCTTCCCCTTTGATCTCTAAAGAGGACAGGTGTTAACAGTCCTGCTCTCCCACTTTCCCTCCCTGCCCAACTTAAAAAAAAATACATCTTCCCACCTTCTGCAAGAAGCAGAAGCCTCCCCATATACAAAGACCCCAGCTTATGGTCCGGGCAGACATTTTCCCTGCCTGGAAGGGAATCTGTCCCATGTGTTCCTTTGCTAATAAACTCTGTTCCAATGGAGTTTTATCTGTGTCTGGGTACTTTTCCCCAATTAACTCTATCTGTTCGTTCTCCAGCTACTTTTTACCTATCACCAATATGGATTTTTTTTTCCATTCTTACTATTTTACAGTTTCATGCATGTAATGGATTTTAGCCCCTGTCAATCCCCATTCCCTTCCCCCATCCCCCAAATCTCAGCCCCCTCCTCTCCCACTGGCACCTTCTTCTCTGAGTCCCCTCCTCCCTTCATGTCTTCTTTTTGTGTGTGGCCCACTGAGTTTGATTAGAGTCACTTACCCAGTGTGGGAGGGAAGTTATTCATTGGAGCAAGGGCAATTTATGTGTGGCTGCCCCACTGAAGAAAGTGGCCTGCCTCCCCCAACAGGCATTCATTATCTGTAGTCCTTCTGGGAGGGGTGGGGCTTCATAGTCCCCTCCTTCATACATGGTGGGCTGTTGAGAGGCCCAATCCTGTGCCAAGTCTCGTGCAGATAACCAAACTCCTGCGAGTTCATGTGTGCAAAGGCTATGTCATGCTCAGCAGACATCTTTTTACTGTTCATTTCCCTTCCTGAGGGGGTGTTATAGCTGTCCAGCTGAGACGAAGCACTCTAACATCACATATTCTCTGCATTTTGGCCAGCTGTGAGTTTCTGCACTAACCACTGCTGCAAGAAGCTTCTCTGTTGAAGGCCAGACACAGCACTACGGGCACTTAGAGGGCACCTTGACAAAATGGCTCTTTAGCAACACAGTGGTAGGAGGGCCCCTGCTATCACTAGGCGCCCCCTAGCCAAGAGCTCTTGATCAGATAAACAGAACCTGAGAGTTCCCTCCTGTGGAGTGGGCCTCAACTCCAATTGGAAAGTGGCTGGTTACCTCTGCAATAATCTTGCTAGCATATCCACAGTAATGACCCCTCCCTGAATATGGGAACACACACAAACACACACACACACACACACACACACACACACACACAATTAAAACATCCAAATATTTTTATTGGTATGGGCTTGTCATTATTACTGTACCTATAATAAAATAAAAATAATAAAAATCCAACTAAAAAGTTCTCAAATAACTTTTAGAGAAAGGGCCATTGTTTCCAACTGGGACTTGGGGTAACTTTTGATTCTCTAGCCCTTGCAAGTTAGATGCACATATGTATCAGGACAAGCAGATGCCTAGATGCTGACCTACCTGTAACAAAACAACAAAGTCAGAGCTGATTACAACATTGGTTAAGCAGCAGTTCTCCTTGGACTAGTGTCTTTGGTGATAATGAACATCAAGAAGGGCAGTCCCATCTTTCACAGTGCTTCAGGCTCATACAAGTTTTTGGTTACTTCTGGCCAGCCCAAGTCCCTTTCATCTGCATCCCTTCATGTCACCAAGCTCTACACTCCCACAGACAGCCTGTGTCCACTCGATGGACTTTTTTTGTTTTCCTGTGACCTAACAGTCCCTCTATTCACCTTCTGCAGATGTTTTTGTTTTTCCTCTGTTCTTAGTATTTCCCTATAGGCTCCCACTCTCAGAACTTCTAGAATTCTTTTTAACATACAATTCCCAAATTTGTATTATTCGGCCTTGATTTTTTTTCAGAAAGTATCTAGGTCATAATCTTACAGGAAGAACATAGTTTGCCTGATATCTTGGTTCTTGAAAGGCGAATTACCCTTTCTCACAGATTCAGCCATTCCTTCTTTCATTCAACTATTAAGCATTTACCAAATGCCAGTTCACTGCTGTCCCCTGGCACCAACAGGAACACAAAGAACAGAACACTTCTAATCCCAACACTTAAAGACCACTTATGCTTATTGGAGGAAATAAAAAATACTTGTTTCAGAAAATCAAAAGAACAACAAAATTAGGCAGTTTGAATCCTCACTTGAAAATAAACGTAATGTGAAGGGACACATAACCACAGCCCATGTGAGGAAGGCACTGCATCTTTGGGTCTGAACATCAAATTTGAGTTTTAAGTGACAAAGGATAAATCAGCCCTCTTTTATCCCAAACCCATACAACAACTTTCTTCTAGTAACATCAATTTAGCCACTGTGGAGAGAGATGAAAAGGGAGAATTCAGTCATGCTCAGGCTAACCTTAATGATTCCAGCCTCCTCTCATATCCTGGTCTGCACACTTCAAACAAGCCCTACTGGCAAAACTGCCCAGTGATGTGGAAACCATGAGAGTTCGCCTTCGCTGTGGGAGTGGTCTCTTATTTGGCCTCAATTGTGTGGTGCAAGCTTGGAAATTTCACTTTCAGTTTCCTTTTTATTGAACATATCTGAAACACTTTCTTTTAACTAATAGGTTGTCCCTTTTGACTGCCTCCATCAGAATGAGTCCCATTTAATTGATACGATGTTTTTCACTCAGGGTTTTAGTATGTGTTAGTACAAATATCCAGGGACAAACTGTCCAGGTGACCCAAGTCTTACAAATTGTTTCTCTCAAGCTACTTCCCCTTTGTTCTAGGCTGCTGCTCCAGCCTAAGTGACAAGCATGGCCTGCCCGATTACAAGAAACTCTGATTCTCTGCTCCTGTTCTGTGATGGTCAAAGTTAATGATAAACTTGACAGATCTAAAATCATCTGGGAGATGGGCCCCTGAGCAGGCAAGAGGGGATTATCTTGGTTGCACTGAGGTGTGAAGATCTTCCCACTGTGGGTGGAACCATTACCTTGCTGGGTCCTGGACTGTGTAAATCAGGAAAGGAGCTGAGCAGCGGTTCTCACAACTCTTCTTCTGAGTGTGGACCTAATGCAATCAGCTGCTTCAAATGCTTACTGCCTTCACTCTCCCCTCCCCAGGAGGTACCTTGAATTGTGAGCAAAAGTAAACCCTTTCTCCCTAAGATATTGTTATTGGAGTATTTTTCTCACAACAACAGACTTCTGACATTGGACTGACCAGTTTTTACCAATTGTCACTGTACCCTTGAGTAAAACAAGTTGGATTTCTCAGTAGTAAGCCTTCAATGGCTTATTGTTCTAGTGAGAATAAAGTGCAACCTCTTTATCAGACCTACACACCTGGTGACTCCAGTGCTTCACCCACCTCTGCTCTCATTTCAGGACAGTCTTCCTCAATAACTATGCTCAGTCCCAGGAGTCCTTTCATGTCACAGGAGCCCCACAATGCAGAGGGCAGAAATCGCCTTATCCAGTGTGAGCATCACAATTACTCAGAGCTACTGTATGATCACTATGGAAACAGTGACTGGAACATGGTCTATGCTTAAACAGTGTTTCCCAAATGACTCAAGAGTAGGATCTTTGATGAGTCCACATTACATAATAAACGAAACTGGCTAAGAAGTCTGAATACCCACAAGATCTCTGAGCTTTTTCCTGCAATCGTAATGCACTGCACCCATCATTCTACTGGGCATATTTTTGTTCCAGAACACTATCTCAACTTTATAGAAATAAATCTGTGATTCATTTAAAATGTATTGACAAACTGCCTTGCCAGAACAATTTGACAAACAAAATAGCATTTTAATTACGTAGTAATATACACTAGACAGCACTATATCAAGGTTGTGGCAAAGAGAAATGGAAGGTTTCTTGAAATATTGATAGGAAAATTAGGCATATTTACTTTTAATGAGAAATTAAAAATTAAACAGGTATGTAATAAGAAAAACTAAGCAGCTAGAACAAACAAAGAAGCTGAATTCATAACTTAAGAAACCAATGTGTCTCCAGGGGAAAAGAAAGGAGTGAAAAGGGGAAAGAAACTAATTACAGTGATTTTCAATTCTATTGGCAATGTAGAAAACATTTCATCACCATGTAGCAGCAGCAGCGCATACCTCAATTTTCAGATTTAAATGTTCAATAGGAATAGGGACCATTAAACTGTAAGACTATGTACCAGCTATAAATTCTATTCCCAATTTAGTGTCTGATACTCACCAAATTAATGTCACAAGAAAAATAGACACTACAGAGTCCTAATGGGAGTAATGAAACATGGTTCTGAGGACTGAAGTCTCTACATTATTATAAGTGCAACAAACCCTAAAATTATTAACAGAAAGCATCTTAAATTGTATGGCTTCCTCTCAAAGAGAATGTTTATTGCTGCATATCTGAGAAAAATTAATGCTATGCTATTACTATTTTTATACCTTTGGTAAATTTCATTTAACAGTTTTACATACTTCAGTATGCATTCTTTAAAAATCACAGGGGAAAATGTAATGATTAACCTGAGTTTAGCCAAGGCCTGATATTGTCTAAGCTCAGTACTTTGTAAATATCAGACATTCTGTGTGTTTAAGCTTTGATTTTTTTTAATGGAACTATCATCCACATATGATAATATTCCTGCTCTTGAAACACACAACCCAGAGGGTTTTCGTATATTTACAAGTTGTGCAAGCATTACCAGTATTAATTCCAGAATTTTCATGACTCCAAAAGAAACCCCATACCCAATGGTACTCACAACCCTTCTTCACATAGACCCTAGTATCTAGGACATCTCATATAAATCTAGTCATTCAGTACACAGCACTTGTGTGTGATTTCTTTTTCTTGTTTTTAAAGACCATCCATGTTACAGTAAATATCAATATTTATTATGGTCAAGTAATAATTACACACACACACACACACACACACACACACACACACATTTTGTTTCTCTGTTTATCAGCTGATAGACATTCCCAGTTTCCAGGCTGGCCCATGTGGTGGTTTAAATGAGAAGTGTCCTCTGTAGGCTCAGGTATGTGAACACTTGTTCAGTGGGTGGCACTGTCTGGGGAGGGTCATGAAACCTTTGGGAGGTGTGGCCACGCTGGAGGAAGCAGGTCACTGGGAGAGGCCGTGAGAGTGCACAGCCTTGCCCCACTTTCTGTTCTAGTCTCTTTGCTTCCAGTGTGTGCACCAAGATGTGAGCACTCAACTTTCTGTTCCTGTCGCCTCTGCCACCATGCCTTCCTGCCGCGATGGATGCATATCCTTCTGGAACTGAAAGCCCAAATACATTTTTCCTTCTATAAGTTTGCCCTGGTCATGGTGTTTGAGCACAGCAAAGAAAAGAAACTATCACACCCTACAATGAATAACACTCCTATGGTCATTAGACTATTACTCTCTGTATGAGCATGCATTTTCAGATCTCTTGGGGTATACTCCTAGGAGTGGAACCACTGAGTTATACAGTAATTCTGCATTAGCTTTTTAAGGAAGTGACAAATCGTTTTTCAAATGGAGGCAGCACTGTACATTAAGTCCAGCAGTTGTATCAGTTACTTTCCTGTTGCTGTGAGAAAACACCATGGCCAAGGAAACATAGGAGAGCTTATTTGGGCTTAGGGTTTCAGAGGGAGAAGAGTCCACACAGTGGGGAAGGCGGGCAGCTGCAACTGGACACTCACATCTTCAAGCATGTGTAGGAAGCAGAGAGCAAACAAGAAGTGGGACAAGGCTCTCAAAGCTCATCTCCAGTGACATACTTCCTCCGGTAGGGCCCAGCTCCTAAACCTTGACCAACAGCACCACTAACGGGGAATCAAGTGCTCAAGTATGTGAGCCTGTGGGGGACATTTCTCACTGAAACCACTACAGCAGCGCAGGAAGGTTCTGATTTCATCACACTCTCAACACTTGTTTTTATCCATGTTTTTATTATTGCCATCCCAATGAGTACAGAGTGGTACTGACACGCACTTCCTTAAGTAATGATACTGATAAAATGCTTATATTTACAGCATTTAAAATGCAATATAAACAGATAGGTTCACAGGGATAGAAGTCATTAGATATGCACTCAACTTCCACTCTTCACCCCCAAGAAATTAGTTTACAGCTCAGATCAAGAGAAAGCTTCAGAAACAAAGGTGAACCACAGAGAAACTGCCTGGCAAAACTGAAGAAACTGTGATACCCCCTTGCCCTGTGATGTGATATGCTGAGAGGAAACTTGAGTGCCCTTCAACAGCACGGCAGAGCTCAGCCCAATACATTAGCCCATAAACTCTGCAAAACCATGAGAAAGAAACAGGGTTATCCTCCTGATTACAGCAAACAGTACAGAAATGCTATGGAAAGCAAACATTTACACTAAATATAAAGACATCCTCTGCTGTTTGAATTACAAGTGCTAGATGACAAAGCAGTGTATAACAAACAGCATACTGACCCAGTCAAAAGACACCTGAGATGCACAGGAGGCACCAGTGCACTCATTCCCCTCCTGCTCTCTGGAGCATGCTGCTTTTTGTAGGAAGGCATGACTTAAAACTGAAGCATTTCCTGTAGTGTAGAAACCTTATCATTCATGTACAAACTTAAGAAACTATTTTGTCTACTTGTTACTGTAGAGTCAATAGAGGAAAATGTTTCAGTTCAACACAGTAACACAATTCTTTGTTCCCCTAATAAAACTTCTTAGTTTAACTAGCTTCCATAGGCCCCAGAAGATCTCAATTAAAATGCATATATTTAAGATATTCCTGAAAATCAAAACATGGAATAGTATAAAATGCATGTACATTTACTGAAAAACAAGAATTTAGTAACTGACTACTTCCTAAGAAATCAATTCTTTTCAAATAAATACATATATTTCAAAAGGCTCTTCTATAAGTAAAAACTTTATAAAGTAACATGAAGTTTTAAATATTTCAATATTAACTACAACAGCAGATGGTATG
Organism: Nannospalax galili; assembly: GCF_000622305.1. Classification (NCBI taxonomy): domain Eukaryota; kingdom Metazoa; phylum Chordata; class Mammalia; order Rodentia; family Spalacidae; genus Nannospalax; species Nannospalax galili. The sequence goes on along the minus strand of NW_008360326.1, from coordinate 13,378,689 downwards.
GCTTCACATCATCACACCATGTTCAATTTACCAGAAAGCATCATCTACCCAAGTTGATTAGTACATAGGGAGTCCTGGGGGTACAGTGTGGAATCTTCATCAGACACCATAATCATGTCATGACAAGTTGCATGAAATGACAATTTTTTTCTAGTTATCTAAAAATCTGCTAAGAGGCTCACTGAGCTATAGTAATGATAAGATCAAAGGGAATCAGAGTTTTCTACTTCCCATTAAAGAAGAAATATCAAAAAATGAGGGCAATCAAATGAATAAAAATGAACTTCATGAATAAAACATGAAAAATGGAATCAAATTCTATTAAGGTAACAGAAATCCTGTTTTTATGAATAGTATGATGCTCTCAATAACCACATTCCAGTATCTATTTGTGGAAATACCTACAACTTGGATGCTGCTCCAGAGAAGGAGAGAATTAAGAACATTTTCTTCTTGTGAAGGCTTCAGAGACCTTTGGTATAGTGGTTCTCCAAACTTAAGAGACTTCATCATTACGACCATGCAGCTTGGCACATCCATTAGACTGTCTCATGTCAACTGGCTATAACTTTCTGATTTGAAGTGAGTAGACCTAGTTTTTAAGACACAAGAGCCTCCCCTTCTTTTTTCCTTCATGCATAATCTTCCAAAATAAGTATTTTTCATCCCTTAATGGGATGATATACAATTGTCTCTGATAGTAAAGACTCATGGAAGGCACATAGGTAGAACACATTAACTCAGGAAAGTGAGAATTTAAGACCATCAAGTGGACATAAGAATGTTCCAGACAAGTGAGCACCTATTAATAACCACGTGTTCTGTGATGACACAATCCACAAATGTCAGGCTTTCAGCACCTTATCTTCACCCTAATCTACTTTTAAAATGCCTGACTCCATCAGTTTCATCATGCCTTCCTCCCCTGCAATCCATCAAATACCTTTTTGTATGTCTGAGATGCCTAGAGAGTGTCAAGTTAACAAAGGACTCTGGAACCAAAAGGCTAGGTTTTAATCCTGACTTAGATGCTTTGAAGCTGTATGATCTTTGGTAAAATTTTAATCTATGCCCGACTCCCTCATTTATAAAGTAGGTACTAAATAATAAAGCCTGCATCCTAGAATTGATGACTAACACATGTAAAAATACTTAGAACAATGCCTAAAACATAAGAACTATCTAAGTATCCGCTGATATCAAATCTTTATCATCACTTCAAGCTCTTCAGCCTAAGAATCAAAGTCTTATCAAATCTGCATACCTTTCAATAACATTTAATATTTACACATTCAGTTTAAGAGCAGGGATGTATAATTTGTTTCATCTCACTTCGTTCCTGTAGTCTTATGAAGATATTTGTGATGTTTTATCTACTAGCTGGGATACCCATCACTTGCCAAGAAAAGCACCCATCTCGCCACCTGCCTGAAGCACCATTGGGGCTACACACATAAGTGGATAATGAGGCCTGGTGGTGCACACCTTTAATCCCAGCACTCAGGAAGCAGAGGCAGGCAGATCTCTGTGAGGTGGAAGCCAGCCTGGTCCACATGGTGAGTTCCAGGCCTGCTGGTGCTACAGGGAGACCCTGTCTCAAGGAAAAAAAAAAAAAGTGGATAAATGCAGTTTCTGCTATGGAGACCTAGGGATGCTCCTCAATTGCCTACTTCAGCCTTCTCTGTCCAAGGTGCTTAATAAGCATGACCATCTCACAGACGGACTGCCACATGGGTTCTCCCACCACTAGAGGTCACCAAAGCAGATGTGTGGCACAGCTTATGGTTGAAGCTGGTATTTTATGTTTAAATGCCTGATTTCATAAATAGCGTTCAAGCAGTCCTAGTGAAACTGTAAGACAGAAATTCCATTTTCTTATAAAGACACCATAATGACAAGCATAAACTGGACTATTGGGACTCAAACCCAGTTCTTTACCAAGCTGCTTAGGTGCCAAGCCCCTCAACACTGTCATTCACACCTACAGTGCTGAAGGCTTCTGCCTAAAGCAGTCCAAGCCTGGCATCACTCAGGAAAGCCAAATTCTCCATTCTGCCCTTGTACTGCCTATCATGAAAGCCTGATGCCTGTAAGCAGTTAAATACAAAGCCTTTGAAATTGTAGGCTGTGATCTAGAGGCAGACAAGGAAACAATTCAATGTTCTGCTGCACAGCCAATATTTTTTAACTTAAGTCATTAGACTAGAAACTCTTTTTTAAAAAGGGATGTCAGCTATTTTTCTTCCACATAAATGATTCTTGGAGGACAGAGTCTGAAGCAATTTTCTAAGAATATTGAAAGGAAACAATTTTTTTTAATTTTAGCTCAATATTTATTCCTTATACAGTATAATTTGATTAGCACTTAATGGGAAAACAGGCTGCTATAACAAAGTACCATTCACTGGAAAATTTACTTCTCAAAGTTCTAGAGGCTGAAATGGATGCCAGGGAGGTGGCATTGTAATGAGAACCCTCTTATATGTCATGGAAAAGGAACCAGAGGGATCTGTAGAAGTCTCTTTACAAGGCACTAATCTCAGCTGGAGACACGGCTCAGTGGTTAAGAGTACTCGCTGTTCTTGCAGAAGACCCGGGTTCCAATCCCATCACTCACATGGCCGCTAACTGTCAGTAATGCCAGTTCCAGGGGATCCGACCCCCTCTTCTGTCCTCCAAAGACACTGCGTGACACAGGTGCACGCACACACATGCAGGCATAACACTCATATGCATAAAATATTTTTTTTAAAAAGGCACTAATCCCATTTGTGCTGGTTTCACCCATGTGACTTAATTAACCACATGTGATCCACCTCCAAATACTATCAGATGGGGTATTCTGGAGTCTTGGAGATTTGGGGAGCCATTAGCAGGCAAGCATTTTTACGAAATGTATCTGTGTAAGCAGAAAAATTACTGAGGCAAAACTGAGTCAGTAGTTATGAAAAGTGTAAATATGGGCCTACTCTTTCAAATTAGATGATCATCTGTTCTGAGCCACAGAAATACACACCCAAGCCAATCTAAAGAAATGGCCAAAGAAACTGCCAAGCCTTAAGGCTTGATGATCTGGGAATTCTGTTCTAGACTCAACAAAACCCGAGAAGCAATTCAAACTGAGTCAGAGTGCTCATGGTAAGCTTAGGCCAATTTCACCCAAGCAGAATGGAGGAGCAGAACGGTCAGACTGAAGACTCCAACTTCCACCCAGGGCTCACGGTTAAGCAGGAAGACAACATGGTCTAAATAAAGAGAAGACAAAACAAGCAAACACAGAACAGGGGAGTGGGTAAGAAACCCCACCCTAGCTGAAGAACTGCTGGCAGCCGGCTCTGCTGGGAGGGGGAGTCAGTGTCCTTTAAGGATATGACTTTTGGCTCTAGTTTGACCAGGCTCCAGTGGATGGACCCACACTGAAGGGCCATGTGCAGGCACAAATTAGACCCTATAAGCCTTAATATATGATACTATATCATATCATATACTCGGGGTGTGTGGAGGTTAGCCTTGACAACCAACCTCACAGGACCTAGCTGCCTCAAGCTCCTGCTGCCGTGATGGACCCTGGGAGGGAGCCAAACCCCTCCTTCCTTCCTTAGGTTGCTTTAGTCAGGTAATACCCCAGCAACAGGGATTTGCGGAAATAAAGGCACAGAAAGCCTAGTACACAGGTGGGCAGCATGTCCACCTTTGCTCATGCCAGTGTCCTGGTTCTGCTCACTTCAGTTTTGCTCCCACCATGGGGGTCTGGATACCCCAAATCATCAACTTCTAGAATGTTCTATTTCTTTATGCCAAGTTGGAATATCAGGTTACTCTGAAGCCCAGAGTTCAGAAACTTCAAGTTTAGTATCTATTGTTTTAAATTATTCAAAAGGAAACACACATTTTCCTACTGATGTTTGTTCTAAAATACAAATCAAATAGATGAGCCTACAGGCCTAAGTTACACATCACCAGTTTACCCTTGGTTGTGCTGCTCTCAGCCCCTTCACAGGTACAACCACTGTAGTAAAGGCCCCAGCGTTTACAGAGCAGGCACTATTACTACTAACTTTATAGATGAGAAGGGGCTTAGCCAAAACAATCTGGCTCAGTGTCACCTTTGAAAAAAATATTATGTGTATGCATATCTTGCCGGCATGTATGGGAGTACACACATGTTGTGCAATGGCCGTGGAGAAAGATGGCAGCAAATCCCTGGAACTGGAGTTACAGTTGTTGGCTGCCATGTGGGTGCTGGGATTCCAACCCGGGTCCTCTGCAAGAGCAGCCAGTGCTCTTAACCACTGAGTCATCTCTCCAGCCGCCTGGAGCATCACTTCTTAAAATGAAATTGTGGTGGTCCTGTTTGCAGAAAAGCTGTAAGTTTTTAACTCCCAAGCGAGCCTACACTCAAGACCCATTCATCAAAATTAGCATTTAATTATTCCTACCAATTACTTCCTCTATTGCCTTTAGTTCCAGATGAACTGATATCACAGTGATTCTATCAGTTTTTCTCCAGATTTATTTTTTTGGGGTGGGGGGAGAATCTGACCTGTGACTTCAATTATCTCAATGATCTAATTGGTTATCCTGTTTGATAGCTTTTTGCTTATGAGGTTTGGGGTGATTTCCAAGTTTTTTACTTCTCCAAGCTCAGGCTGGAAGCCATCACGCTGCTTCCTAATAAGGGTAGACTTTGATCACAAAGAAAAATAGGAAGGATGTAGTATTAGCACAGTGAGTTTTTCTCCAGAAAGGCAGTGATTATTTCCATTGAAAAGATGCATCTTAAAAATATTTCAAATGAAGATCTTATTACAAAGCCATTTACCATACATGTTATAATTGTTTTGTTGATATGTCAACTTATCAATCTAAATTTAAAGGAATGGTACACAATAATGTTCAAACACCCAATTTGTTTTGGCAACTCACATTCTCATAACTAAGAAAAAATAACAAAATAGTCAGTTTTGAAAATCAAGCTAAAGTCAGGTGTGATGGTACACACCTATAATCCCATACTACTGAAACTTTCGGCAGGAAGATTGCTGTTGAGTTCGAGGCCAGTCTGGGCTACATAGTGAGTATAGGCCAGCCAGAACGATCTAGCCAAAAAAAGGGGGGAAACAAAGTTAAAAAAAATAAATAAAACAAAATAAAGTACAACAAATAGCCCTATTGTTTTTCTCATCTGTAGAGAAACTTGTGCAAAATCGCATGAAGCCTGTGTCTTCTCCAATTTCAGGTGGTTGGAGGAGGGGTTGTAAAATGTCCTCCTCAGTACTCCTTCCCTGTCCTGCAGAGTAAAGTTTACTCTGAAAGGGAAGCCTCAGAGAAAGAAGAGCTTTCTCACCTTACAGGTACAGAAGCCCTGCTATCCGACTGGATCCCTGTCCCTTGTCCCATCACCCAAAGCTGCAGTCAGATTTGGCTTCGGAAGATTCTGCAGAAATGAACCTTACCATCCAAGGCCCTGGCTTAGGTCCCACTGAAGGAACCATCTTTGTAGTGGTGTAAAGTACCACTCCATCTTCCTGTTTCTTGTGAAAAAAAATCTCATCAGAGCTAGAAAAGGTTTAAAGTCACCTGATAAACGGGTATTTTTCTTCTGCTAAGTGCAACTCAGTCATTTGAGTGTATCATTGCTCTCTTTTACTACAAGCTTGGATTTTGTCATCTAATACAGATGTTCTTTAGCAACGTGCAAATAACATACAAACGTGTCAATGTAGAAAACGTCAAAAATTCAGTTCAGGAAACAACTCAGGAAGTTTCCTCACTTGAGAAATGCTCTGAAGACTATAAAGTAGATAAAAGGAGAAAAGGGAGTTTTAAAGAAACGGTATGCACATGGTAGTAGCACAAAGCCACCGAGCACAGAGCTGTTGAGATGGGTCAATATGCCTGGTCAGTTCTGCTAAATTTGTCTTTAGAAATGAGCAGATTGGTTCAAATCAATCTGATCTATTAGGGAACAATTCTAATGTAAATGTCACATAGGAGGCAGACAACTACACCCAGCTGAGGAAATGGCACAGAAGTGGGAAGTGGACCGCTACTTCAGCTCAGAGAACACGCAGATTCCATCTTCTTCCCGCCATCTGACAGTAAGCCATAAGGTGCAATTCTGACAGCCACTTCCAGAAGCATCCAGGACTACCAGGTTTATTGCAGTATGTATATATTTATTACCACTCAACGTGTATAAACTAGGCTACCTCTAAATTGTATGCCGATTAAAAAATTTTATTTTATTACTATTTTATGTAGTGTTTTACTTGCATTAAGTGCACTTACCTGCATACAATGCCTGCAGAAGCCAGAAGAGGGCATCAGATCCCCTGAAACTGGAGTTACAGATGGTTGTTAGCTGCCATGTGAGTGCAGGAAATTGAACCCTGGTCCTCTGTAAGAGCAGGCAGTGCTCTTAATTGCTAAGCCATCTCGTCAGTCCCATTTTTTTAACTGAGGCACTGTCATTGTTTTTTGAGTGTTGCCCTCCTGACACCATTTGCCTCCAAACGCTAGTTTTCAGTGATTTCTGCACAGCACTGTGATTTTTTTTTAGGAATGGCTGTGTCCTACTTTAGCAGGGCTGACAGTACCGTTGGGGGCGAGATTAACTCCTGGAACAGCTGCTAGCCACTTCTATTCCATGTGTCTTACATTGCCATCTTTAACAGAACTCACCAAAGGCAGTTTCTCACCATTCCAGCATTCAAAATACTACACGCTCTTAGCTCTCCTGGTGGATTAGATGGAGGAATCAATTCTCCATCTACACTGTGCCCCATGTTTCCCCTTTATGACAACTCCACCAAAAGCTGTTTTACTTCCTTCATGTTGACTTTAAGAACCAGACTCATTCAATTTTGATATTTGTTTACTGTACTGTATGTCCCAAATGTGCCAAGGTTTCAGGTCTGATTATAGTTATTCAAGGACATACACAACATCTGTGTTTGGCTAGACACTTTCATTAAGAGAAGTAAGTATAGTACTCAGTTTGAGGACATAATCTAGACCAGAATCTCAACAAAGTAGTTATGGAAGAACGAGAACAAGAGCTGAGGATCACATGCTCTGACAACACACACACTGCTCAGTGAACAAGCTGCATTTACATTCGCCGTGCATGTTTCACTCCCAGACAACAGACAAGGTCAGTTACAATAAGTTTCTAAACTTCTGGTCAATTAATTATCCACTTAATAACAAAGGACAGGGCTATGACATCATTACGGGTATAATTAATTTACACAGATCAACTTCCTGTTAATCTTTTTCACCTAGAAAGCAACATCCAGCTTTGTTCAATGAAAAGCAGTCTTGCTGAATTCAACATGAAAGGCTGTCACTGATGCTCTAAGACAAAGGAAAAAAGGCTACGCAGACATACTGGGCATGCGCAGGAGCCAGGCGCGCAGGAACGGAAGCGCACGGTCACGGGAACTGCGGCACATTGCGGCTTCAGAACTTAAAAGTCGTCGGCAAACTGGGGTGAACAGCTGGCTCTAGAGAAGGAAATGCCCCTGTGACTTTTGTCAAAATTATATGTAGGGCCAGCAGTACTAACGTACCGAAGCTTAGGACAGCAGAGTTAAGGAGACAATCCTTGGTAAAAGCTTTAGAACACACCAACCATGTGACCTTAAGACTTAACAGGACAACAAAGGCTCATTTGGTTTTCTAAGGACCAAGTGAAATTTCAAACACACACACACACACACAAATCATAAATTGAGGCGTGAACATGGTTTATGCATATAAATAAATGAATTAAAATGCAGCTTATGTTTAAAATCATTTAAAATGTGTTCATAAATTAGTGACTAGTATTTTCTAAGCCTTTCAATGAGCCCACATTTTAAAACTACATTATGTGCATCAATTAAACATATATTTATGTATTATATATATTAAACTGCAGAGTATGTGAAAAGAACATGAAAGCAGAATTATTTCCTTACCGTGTGTATAACAGAGGGGGTGCAGCACTAGTGGGGCCCTCAGAGGACAACTTTTGTGGGGTTGGTTTTCTCCTTCTACCTGTACTTGGGCTCCAGGGATTATATTCAGGTCCTCAAATGCAAATGCCTTTACCCACTGGGCTATCTTGCTGGTCCCATAAATTATTATTTTTTTAATTAAGGTAAATTGTATAAAATCTCAAGCCACTTTCTGTCAAGATTATCTGAGGACCTGAGAATTTAATGACCCTTCATTTTTGGAGATTAAAAAAAAAAAATCTCAATAGGTCAGCTGCCAGAATTTTTTCTTTCCCCTTTTTAAAAGTGCTATTGGCTTAACAGAAGTGACAGAACTACATTTACACATGAAAATGACTAAAAAAATGAAACTACTAGATTTTATATATAATCCTCAATTTCGCACCACAGCTCTGGGTGAACTGGTGCCAACTCCAATTTTGACCCATCACCACTTATGATTCCCAGAACAATCACAAGCCAGTTCCTCCTCCCTCAGACCACAAGTCTGGGGAATAATGAGAGCTCATTAAAGTTCTCCAACTGACAGCCCTTCAGCTGTAGGTTTTTAAACTACAGGCACATGAGGAGCCAAAGACCCGTATCCCTGGTCTCGTCAAGGGGATTTAAGTCATTACACGCTCACGTTTGCTCCACCTCAGTCTCTGTCTACCCAAAGTCAATGACAAAGCACTATCTCCACTGCCACCCACATTTCATTTGTATGTGAACTGCTTCTGAATTATGTCACTGAAATCCACTCTGCACAAGAACTAGTGAAGAGTGGGGAAAGCAGCCAGACTTCAAAGACATGTTATGTTCCCACAAAGTACACAGCACATCTACAAACTACTTGGTGATATGGGACAGCTTAGGGCCTGTCTAGCATCAATACCTCATTCTTCCTGTAACAGGAATCTGTCACCAACCCCCATTAAATATGATCTTGGAGAAAAAGAGTCTCAATCCAGGGTGCCTTTTCCCCACTTATACAAGGTTTGAGCGAGCAACCCTGGAACAGTAACTGTCCTGGGACCTGTAACTTGTATACAGAAATGAGGACCAACTTTCAAACTAATGCAGCACTCACCTGAAGGAGCTTCTCGGCTGTGCCAAGTCTACCCAAACCCGGAGAGCTCTATTTGTTGCTGACCTTTACCAAGGTACCATGATTTGGCTTTTTCTTTTTTTGTTTTGTTTTTTGGAGACAGGGTCTCTCTATAGCCCCAGCTGGCCTGGAATACATTATGTAGAACAGGCTGGCCTGCATCTCATCCACCTGAGTCTGCCTCCTGAGTGCTGGGATTAAAGGTATGCACACCTGGTGTGGTTTGAGCTTATCCACATATATCCAAGTAACTTTCTTGTCCTGAACTAAACTGCTTGGATAGCTTAAAGTAGATAGTTTTGCATCTTCTGTTTGCAATCAAAGAACATTATTCACAACATCACACATTTACAAAGTCTCACAAACAGATCAAGCATCACCGTCTCCATTTTGACCGGACACAGGCTCTAGACCATAGAACAAGAACACGGAAGTCATATAGGCCGTATCCCAGCAGCCTGCAGCCAGAATGCTATTCCTGAAGGAAGGGGTGCACAGACCTAAGGAAGTGAGCAAAAGCAACTTTTGCATAGAAAGTTCTCTTAATGTTACATGCTTAGCTGAGCACTGGATAAGGAATGTAGTCTCAAAAGGAAAACCAGAGTCTCAAATATGTCTTTTATTTATACCAAGTTCATGTTTTAAAAGAATACTTCCAATTATTGAAGTGATCTTCTAAGCCTTGGATCTCCCTGCCTTTGTCCTTCAGGGGAAAAAAAGTCTAGTGCTCACATCAAGTAAAATACCATTAATGACAGTGTCTACCTAGAACTTCAGGAAAATCATCTGTTCCTACCCACTAAAGAAGAAAACAAAATTGAACAGGCTTCCCCCATCTCTTGATTCTCAGGGCCCTCAGGGCTCTTCTAGAGACTCACCAGTTCACTCCTCACTTCATGCAACGAGTTCACCATTACATTTCTCCAATCAGGAGTCCGAAGGGGGGAAAACAGGAAGTGTGAAATTGTAGCAAAAAGCATTAAGAACATGATTGCATCAGTCCACACTCCTTCTAACAAATGTGCATCTATTACAACAGGCATGTCTTTTCAGGAGGACACAGCCTAGAGAAACAAAGGCACAACAGCAGTATAGCCACATGATAAAGAACCATGTCAAAACTGTACATAAAGTGCACCCATGTGCAGAGAAGAGCAAAACCAAACTCTAAGATTTTAAATGGGGATGAGAGAAACATAGCAGTGCTCAGAGAGGCATCACCCTGTGGGTGACGGGAAGAGGGCACGACTCCTAAAAACTCATCAAAAGCAGCAGGACCATTTCATGAAAACCAAAGGACTTGTCTTCAACCATTCGTTCTAACGAAAGCTAACAGGTCACTCATTAACAAAATTACCACGCATTGAAAGGAAGAAAAAAAAAGGCCTTTAATACACTGGTATGGCAGTATGCAGTCTTTCCACATTGGCTCAAAGCTGGAATCACAACTGACTCATTGAAACACAATTACAAAATGCTGGTATCAGTTATATGAAAGGAAAAAAGATGTGACATTTTCAGTGTTGTACAACAGTTTTTTCCTCAACAAAAACAATCTAGAACTATGCATAGCTGCAAAACACATACACACAAACACACCCCCTACCACTTATAAAAAAACTGAAGTCGCTGTAATACATATATAAATTTCAACCATTACTATCCTAATATTGTGACTGGATTAAAAATGCATAAGCAATTTGGCAGCACAGAGAAACAGCTGATGGTGTAATGACAACATCCCTGGAGCTAAAGCCAGAAGATCCTGGGTCACATAAGCTGTGTGGCCTTGAACCAACCATATCCTGCTGTGTTTCCCGGTTCCTCGTCCATTGATAAATTCTACCCCTTCCTAGGGTCACTGTGAATAATTCAAACAGCATACCACTAAAGTTTGTTTTTCATTTTCCCTTCCTGTCCATAAAGTAATGAGACTTCTCCCTATGGAACTAGACTTTATTGCTTTGTAATTATGATGTGCTTGTAACAATGTCTAAGAAACTAGATGGTAAATAACACCAACATGCAAGCCTGAATGCACACAGTTGGCTATCACTGAGATCCCAAAGGGCTCTAACACACTATCTATTCTGTCCTAGAAATACTGCACATTTTCTTTTCTGAATATAGCCAGAATTATCCCCCAGCTTTGAAATCTCACCACCGTGATGCTGCAAGGAGCAGCTGGTTGACTGAAAGCAACTTACCCTCCCCCACTCCAGCTGTCACCAGGAAACCCTCCTCAATGTGTAGCAGACAATGTAATATTACTACTACTACTACTAACAATCTAACAAATGCTTAGTATTGGGGGTTATTTTTCTTAGGAACTCATTAACTAGAAATTAAGTCTTAAAAAAAAAGAAAAAAAAACCCTCATGTTACCATATGAATGCAAACCAGATGCTTTCATACAACAAAACCCATAGATGACACAAGTATTACTGCCCTTTTCTCCTTGTTTCTCTGCCCCAGTCATTTGATACTGAACAGTTAAAACACTAAACAGCTTTTAATGATGATACAGCTGTCACAATGTAAGACAGATTTTAAAAAGCTGTTTTTTAAAAAAACTGCAGGATATGGTAGCACAGAACTTTAATCCGAGCACTCCTGAGGGATCTCTGTGAGAAGGCCAGCCTGGTCTACAAAGCAAGTTCCAGGGTAGCTGGGGCCGTCTCAAAAGAAGAAAATAAACCGAAAAGAAAATGTCTAAAAACTCTGCAGAAAATCCTATTTCTGTAAAATACGGGTTGGACTGAAGGTTGTATTGATTTAGAAAAAAAGACTCAGGCCCGTGCAAAAGAACCCAGAACCCAGACATGGTGGCCTGGCTGAAAACTCTCCAGGAGAGGTCCGTGGATCCAAAGCACTAGATTGTTAACGCCATGAAATTTAAGGTATAGTGCATGCTCTGAGGTTTTCTATCCAAGTCAGTTTAATATTCTAATTCTTAGGTTCCCAGAAGGCCAAAATATTTTAAACTACCCTAACATGATTTCTAATGTTATTTTCTAAAATACTACACCTTTTGCCAAAATTAGTATTTGTACATATTACTGTGACTTTCTCGTTTTCTTTTGATTTTTTTTTTTTTTGCACAGGGTCTCACTATATATCCCAAGCTGGACTGCAACTTGTGATTTCTCCTGTCTCGGCCTCCTGAGTGCTAGAATTGCAGATGTGAGCCAACACATCCAGCTACTAAGTCTGACCTTATTTAAACTTTCACTATTCAAAATATAACTGAGATAAAATAAGTCAACGGATAAAAGGTCCTCTAAACAAATGGTGACAACCTTGCCCTACAGTCCTAGCTAACCCTACAAAGTACCCTTCCTTCACCATCTATTTGCCTCATTCAACTTAGGCACACCTCACCTCTGGTGGTCTGTGCCACTCTTCTGTTCTCACCTGGCATACTCACAGCATTATGAAGTCACAGTTAAATGACTTGTCCAACGCTCTGCATCTAGAAAACACCTCACCTCATTCAAACCCCATTACCTGTGACTCCACAACAGTTCTGTCCGGCACTGCTAAGCTTTAGCACCCATGGAGGCTTGCTAAAACAATTTGATTCCATAAATCTCGGCTAAGACCCCGATATCTGTTTTCCAATAAATCCCGGGTGCTGCTGATGCTGGCAGACAACTCAGGAACCAAAGCACTGCTGTTGAGGTGGATCTGCTTTCCCACGCTGTGCTGGAACACCAGAACGCTAAAAGTATAAACAGCAACAGAAAGTGGAAGATGGCAAAGAAAGTAATGTGAAGGAAAGAGGAATAATTTACACAAAATAAGAGAGACTGAGAGATAAAAAAGAGATGGGGGGGTGGAATCTGGGTGACACGAACCTATTAAAAGGGCTTTAGGTAGGCACAGCCTGACAACTGAATCTTAACCACGCAACAATTCCATATTAACCGTAAGTATTCAAAAAGAACACAGATTCAAGTGATGCGAATTCTTTGGGCAGAAAGGAGCCGAATTCCCTGAGATAGTGTATTTCTGTCCTCTATCAATGGAAGACCAAGGCTTGAGTTCGGGTTGGGTAGGCGGCACCCTGGAGACACGGAAGTGACTGTCCTTCCAGGACTTCAGACGCGGCAAAGTGGCGGAAGCAACTTGGCCTCCAACTAAGGACTCCCCCAGAGCCCCGGAGCACAGCGCGCCCCTCCAGCTCTTGCGCCCGGGGACTCGCCTGCAGCCTCCGCGGGCGAGGGGACCCAGGCCCGACCTCCGCCCCGCCCGACCTCGGATCTCCGCCCCATCCAAGCCCCGACCGCGGCCCCCGCCCCGCGCCACACCGGCCGCCCACCGCCCTGCGCAGCGGCGAGTAGGACGCCACGCATCAGCAACGCCGCGAATCCGGCAGAATAGACAGGGAAACTCACGCTCTCTAAATCCCGCTGCGTCCCCACGTCTCCGCGCGTATTGCGTCAACACGCAAGGACGCGGATTCCCGAGGCGCCCACTTCCCGCTTGGACTCGGATTCTGGACGCTCCACTTCCTGCGGTTGTGGAGCGGACGCTGCCGGCTGCGCATGCTCAGTGGCCTGCGGCCCGCGCTCTGGTTTCTCCTTCCTGTTCCCCGGGCTCATCCTAGCGTCCTCAGAACAGAGGGTGACGATACGCTATGAATAACCAGTGGCGGGGTACCACGTGCGGAGGCGAGGTCCGGTCCGCGCCCCGCGGCAGGCCCAGGCCGGCCCAGGCGGAGGATGCCCGCTTCCGGCCCGAGCAGCCTGAGCTGCCTCAAGACTCACTGGCCGGCCGAGTGGACTGCGTGGAAAAGTTGCCCTGCAGCGCGAGGCCACGCGTGCATCCCCGTCCCAGGCCAGCGTCCGGCTCTTGAGGGGCTTGGGGTGCTAGGTACTTGCGTCCCGGGGGCGTCTAATGCGCTTTGCATTCTGCTTCCAGTTTGGAAGCAGTCCCGGGTGGGCCTAGGCGCCTGTTTCAGCTCCCTGCAAGGTTGTATGGATTTCACATGAGCAACTGTCTTTGTCATACATATTTCTAATAACTAGAGGAAAGATGCGCAGTTAGTAAAAATGATAACGATAAGTTGAGTTGGGTGCGGTGAAGTGTGCCTTTAGTCTTTCAACACTCCAGAGACAGGCAGGTGGATCTCTTGAGAACCAGGTCAGTCTGGTCTATGTAGTAAGTTCTACGCCGACTGGGGCCACAGAGTTACTTGTTAAAAATAAGAAGGCTGGAGGGATAGCACAGCCTAATGGCTAAAGCTAACAACCAAAATATGAGGGAAAAAAACCCCACAAATACATAAATAACTAAATAAAAATTTAAAAGATGTTGATCAGAGACCAACAATGAGACACTATTCCTTGAAATGAAATGGAAACTCAAGTGAAGGGGGGGGGTGTCATCTACCTATAGAAATGTATTTTCTTAGAAAAAAATAAATGTAATTTCTCAAAAGGGAGTCCCCATGTATTCTTCTGATCCATGATCCTAAACATCTTGTTAATACTAGTCCTTTTTAAGAGTCCCACAAATCAAGTCTCAGTAATTTCATAAAAGTGCATTTATATATAGGGTTTCAGAGTATGTCTAGGGAGCAGGGTGTGGTGGCACCCCAATTAATCCCAGCACTTTGAAGGTTAAAGGCAGGAAGATGGAGTTCACTGCCAGCGTAAAGCTACTTGAGTCCTTGTCAGGATAAAACATTCTAGTTTTAAATGTAAACAAACTTTGTAGACAATTAAGACAGTTGGGGGAAAAAAATGTGACCTTGCCAAGCATGGTGGTGCACATCTGTATTCCCAGGACTTGGAAGGAGTGACAGGATTATCAGAATTCAGGTCACCCTCCACTACATATCACATCTTAGGTGACCCTCGCCACATGAGACAAGTCTTAAACCTCTTTTACCCTATAAGGAATGATTTGTTGAACAGACTAGATTTTTTTCAAAGTTCCCATTTATCACAAGCTCACATCTCACTTGTCAAACCACTGGGTAATAATTTCATATGTTAATCAGTAACATGGGCCAGTCAGTAGAATCCTTTAAGCAAGACTTGAAAATATTGAAGAATTAGTGCCAGAAGTCCTTTACCATAAAAAAACCCCAAACAATTGTTACCTTACTTGTAAAATGATTCCTGAATTCTCAAATAGTTTATTTTAGTAGTCAGAAAAGACATCAGTATGCACAGTCCATTTACTATATGTTCCATATTTAGGGTCTAAAATGCATTTTTTAATTGTATCTAAGGCTTCATGGAGAGACAGTTCCTAGGATTAACCCAATTGACTCAAACTGCTTTTCATAAAATGTGCTTACATTCAAACAGGGACTTGTGGTTAATGACCTTTGTACAGTTCATAAATCAAGGATGGGAACCAAAAGGAAGATTGGTAAGTAGTACCAGCTTTCAAAATTCAGCCCGTGGTGAAAAAACATCAAGTAACAATACCACACAGCAAAAACTGAATTATGCTTTAAAGAGAGTTTTTAATCTCTGATAGCTTCTAATGAATCAAAAATACGTTTAACCCAAAACTGTACCCAAAGATGGTAAAAATGATCAAGGAGTTTTTAACAATTTTATGGAAAAGCGTATAAAAAGTATAGTAACTATTTGGTGGCACACACCTGTAGTCCCAGCACTTGGGAGGCAGAGGCAGGCGGATCTCTGTGAGTTCAAGGCCAACCTGGTCTACATAGTGAGTTCCAGGACAGCTGGGGCTACAGGGAGACCCTGCTTCAAAACGACAAAAAAAAAAAAAGTGGGGAGGGGGGCAAAATTGTGTCACATACTGTGATAAAACCAGCAGTGCTTAAGAGCAGTAGGCTGCAAATAGTGACCATCAGAGACTTGTAATGGTTGTGCAAAGACTTTAAGAAAATAAATATTTAGAAACAAAAAGACTTAACTGTGATAAGACTGCCAGTAGATCAAGAAGATATAAAAGTGTATGTACCCAGCAATAGAGCCCTGATTTCATGAAGCAAAAGTTGGCAGAATTGAGAGTTTAGGGGGTAGCTCAGTGAAAGTGTCTGCCTCCCATGCACAAGACACTGCAGAAAAATGGTAAGGGAAAGAACTGAATTGAGAGACAGTAAAGTTTGATGTTTCAATACTCTGAATAATGGGTAGGAAATCAGAATGTATAGAAATCTAAACACACGTGGTAAGTGCAGACCATTCTAATAACACCAGAAGCTACATGCATTATAAGATGTATATTCTTCAAGATAGCCGCATGTGGTGCGTCATAAAGCAAGGATGAATAAATTGAAAATGGCTGGGATCATACAAAGTATCCTCTCTGGTAACAATGAAATTAAATTAGGGATCAACAATAGATAAATATTTGGAAATTATTTGTGGTCTAAAGAAGTAAAGAAAATTAGTGATTTGAGCTGGATGAAAATTAAGACATTTAACATAGCAGGTTCTATCTGAAATCGTGGTCTGAAAGATACCTACTTCTTTTGAAGACTATATTGGGAAAAAATGTTCTCAATAATTTGGTTTTAAAAACTGGAAAAAGATGAACAACACACACATGGGAGGAATTAATGGTACTGGAAATCAGTAAAACAGCAGAAAAATAGAGAAAATTGATGAAAATGAAAAATTGATTCTTTCAAAAACTGTTTTACAAAAAACAAACAAACTGGCTGGAGAGATGGCTCAGTGGCTAAGAACAGTGGTGGTTCTTGCAGAAGACCCAGGTTCGAATCCCAGCACCCACATGACAGCTAACAACTGTCTGTAACTCCAGTCCCAGGGGATCCGACAGCCTCTTCTGCCCTCCGCAGGCATTGCACAACATGGGTGCACTGACGTACATGCAGGCAATGCACGTGTACACATAAAATAAAAATAATAAAATTTAAAAACAAATAAAAACACCCAGCCGAAGAAAAACCCCGAAGGAATGACAGTGGGCATATATTGCACTAAATTTTTTTCCCTTTTCCCTTCTAGGGAAGCTTCTTGGGAACCAAGGCCCCAGGCTCACAGACTAACAAAAGACATTTTTAGTTTGGGTTTATGGTAGGGAGTGCAGGGTGTCTTACAAAGAAAGCAAAGAAACCGTAAGGCTAGGCCTTTCTGTTAGCTACCCCCCCTCAAGAAACCATAGAAACCGTAAGGCCTTTCCGGTAGCCCCCCCCCCATGAATTGGATGGAATAAGTGGTTTCTGGGCTACAGTATATGACCAGCCATTGTACAAAAAAAATTAAAGGATTTATAAGGCACTACAAATAACTTCATGCTAATAAATTAGATGGTGTAGACAAACCAGAAAAACTTTGAATCAAACTGACAAAACTGGTTCAAGAAGTAAAAAATTTATTTTTAGTGATAGAACCTTGAAGTCCAGTGTCAAAGAGTTGGCAGAATCTTGCTCCTTGGAGACCTGGAGAGAACATTCGATTTTGCCTCTTTCCAGGCTTCTGGTCTTTGCGGCAAACTATTCTTCCTTGGTCTTCACAGCAACACCTCAGTGTCTGCCTGTGTCAAAACATGATGTCCCTGCAACACACACACAGCCATAGAGGTTGAAGAGTCCACCTTACCCCAATATGACCTCATCTAAACATAACATTTCCAATGATCCTATTTCCAAATAACACATCCCAAATGTAAGAAGTTGGATTTGGGGTTCAAGGGTTCTGTTAAGGCAAATTATCCTTTTGGATAAGAGATTAGAAGAGGTATTAATACCAATGGAAAGCCAGCAGCATGGTGGGAGGTCTGGGAAGCATTCAGGCCACAGTGTGTATTGGCGAGGCGGGGGGTGGGGTGGGGGGGTCTCACAGATTTTAGAGGAAGGAGGAGACTCCATGCAGTGTGGTGATGAATGACTCGTAGCACATCTTATAGTCAGGCTGTCTCTGATTCCCAGGTGGCAGAGGAAAGTGAGAGGGTCTTACATTTTGACAAGGGGATGTATGACCTTGAGGATGTTGGGGAAGTGGGGAAAGAGGGGCCCATTTACCTAATGTGAATCCATCATGGAGGAGTAGCCACTGACAGCTTGGAGTCTGGCAGCCTGGGGACTATACACAGAAACAGCTATGAGGGAGAGACACAGCTGCAGAAGAGGATGACCTTAGCAGCGTCTGGTCTGGCTTCCAGCACCAAGATAGTGCACATTGGGATCTCATCTTTTTCGGTGACATGATTCAGCACATAATAGACCTTTCACAAGTAAAAATTTACTTTGATATTTTAAAATCTGCTCACAAAGAAAAGCCCATGACCAGATGGAGTCACTGGTGAATTCAATCAAACGTTTAAGGAAGAAACCATAAATGAATTTTTTGAAAATAGAAGAGCAGTTCTTATTCTGTTGGGGGTATTACTATCCTGATGCAATGGTAAGGATGTTTTAAGATAAAGCTACAGATAACCACCATAAAGTTTCAGCAAAATATTAGCAAAACAAACTTAGCAATGTATATGAAGAGCATTATAACATTCTAGAGCAAGTTCAATTTTACATCAGAAAATCAGTGTGATACGTATTAACACAATAAAAGAGAGCTGGAGAGATGGCTCAGAAGTTACAAGCATGACTGTTCTTGCAGAACCCAGCACCCACATGGTGGCTAACAACTGTCTATGGCTCCAGTTCCAGGGGATCCAACGTCTTCTGTTCTCGGTCATTGCACAACACAGGTGTACATACACGTAGAAATAATAAAAAATAAAATACTTTTAAAAATACAAAAAAGGACAAAATCCACATGACCATCTTTTAATTCACTTCAGGTGCTATAATAAAATACCACAAATTGAATTGCTGATTTAAAAATTAAGTTTAACTTTCACATTTCTGGAGGCTAAGAAGTTCACAAAGCATCAGCAGATTCAATGTGTGCTGAGGGCCTATTTTCTCACAGATTTCTTACAGTGTCCTCGTATTGCTGGAGGGGGCATTAGCTCTCAGGAGTCTCTTGAATAGGGTGATAAGCTCATTTATGAGGGCTCCTCCCTCATAACCTAATGAATATGATACACCTATTGGGATATTTTCTAGAAATTTGTATTTACATTCATGTTTGTTTAGACATGTCTACATCCTTCCATTTGCCTTCATAGGGGAAACACCACTGAGATAATCAGTGGCCATGTCTTGAAGATGAACGATGGGGAGACCCAGGAGAGCACTATCTCACCATGATACAAAGGAAATTGCCCTGCATCTGCCACCCACTCCAAGGCTCAGGGAAATTTACAGAAGAAATGGCAGAAAGTTTGTAAGAACCAGAGGAAAGGGGTGGAGTGCAGCCCAAAAATTACTCATTCTTTGAAAAAGAATAAGCCAGCTGGGGCAAGACGAGGAACACCCTGGGAAGAGGGGCAGAGCCCGCTGCGATACAGAGAGTTAGCGTGGCCATGAACTCCGGAGTGATCAGGGAATGGCAGCCATGGAGCAGGGCTTGAATGGCACAGGGGTTATGGGAAGCAATTTCCTTGTGAGTCATCCCCTCCCAAATGTCATATAAACCACGTAAACCCAAGATAAAAATGTGTTATGCTGGTTTTGTCATTCCGCGTCAGGACCATGAGACCCAGAGTGAGTGAGGGTGAGAGTGGGAAGGGGCAAATTTAGTGCAACAGGGTGATAGGTGTGAGATGATCCTCCTCCTGTTTTAGCAAGGCACTGAACTTTCAAGTTTCTGCATCGTCAGTTTTCCATGGGCTGTTGGCCCATTTCAGTGGGATTTTATCAACTATACAAACACACAAGAAGCAAAAACATTTAAACAGTGACTGGTATAAACACGAATGGGTGTAAACACAAATGCTTGGTCTGTACCTCAGCAGGCGCATCATTTCCAGCTTACAAAGCAGTTGCAGTGACTTCCCACTGGGGCCTGTATTCTCCCTGCCACAGGGGGTTGGCCAGGTCTACAGTACCAGATTATAATGATCTTTTCTATGAGTCTTTGTATGAAAATGTGTGCTCTAGAAATCAAGTGGTTTGGGGGCTGGAGACCTGGCTCGGGCATTTCGAGCACTGGCTGCTCTTGCAGAGGATCCAGGTTCTATTCCCAGCACCAAAATGACAGCTAACAGCAGTCCTAACTCCAGTTCCAGGGGATCCAACACCCTCTTTTGACTTCTGTGGGCATTGCACAACATGGGTGCACTTACATACATTCAGGCAATTCACTCATATAATTTTTTTTTTAAATCAAGTGGTTTTTCATTGTTTTAAAAGAATGAGAAGAATCTATCATGTTTGAATTACTTTTACAGACAATGAGAAAAGTCTTATCAGTAATAAAGTATTACTTAGGACTACAAAAAGCAATGCATTTGCAAGAAGACATTCCATAGTTAATTATCCCAATGTGATTACAGGCATTACTCTAATTTTATATCAATTTTCACTAACCAACTCTCACGTAATCTAGTGGAGCTGAGAGGATCTATGCTAACAGTAAAATAATGCATGCCACCCCACAGGTATTTTAGCATACAATGTAATGCTTAATCTCCTGTCCACGTACCAACAATTTCCTAATTTCCAATTATATCATAAACATTATTTTATTTCCTATATTGAGGCATTAAACCAAGAAAATTTATTCTCTCTTCATTAATTTTATGTATATATTTTACCCCCTAGGGTGTCATCTCATCCCACCACAGAAAATATATAAGCCTCCTTCTAACTGCCCTGGTACCTCCAGGGAACAGGACCATAGCACGGAGTCTGCTAGTCAAAGGCTATCTCTTGAGACTTCTACTGGGTGGCACCTGAAGGTGATTGATGGTCAGAGCCACCTCAACACCACAAGTGGCAGAGCTTTAGAGAGGTAGTGGCTTTATGCCTTCCATGCAGGCAGGGAGGAAATGGTATTAGTCTGAACAACTTAGGATCGTCTAAGCTGTAACACAAACCTTGATCATCTTCTCTGGCTAAGACTTCCAGATTCAGACTGCTTTCTTAGAAGTCAGTATTAATTGAATGGGCTTTAAACTCCTTATTTCACTCTTCTAACATCCTGTAAGATCTCAATATTATCACCAGCATGACTTCTACCATCTAATTGAGATAATACATTTAAAACTTTTTATCATAGTGCTGGGCGGCCCAATAATCAATACAACAACTGTTACTGTAGCTATTATTAGTTGCCATTTGTTAAGAGCCTGCTACATGCCAAACACCAAATGTAATCTGGTTTTTACATATGGTAAGATAGATGCTCAGAGATTCTTTCACAATTTGCCAAAGATTCTGTATCTAGTGGACATTGGAATGAATAGTTCAACTATGTTGTTTCTCCTTCTGAATATTAAATGTCTGGACCTAGGTAGCATTGGTTGGCATGATCCTGGATATAAGAGTTAATTTGGGGGATGGAGAGATGGTTCATTTTTAAGAGCACCAGCTGTTCTTGCAGAGGACCCAGATTCAATTCCTAGCACCCACATGGCAGCTAACAACCATCCATACCTCCAGTTCCAGGGGAATCCAGCATCCTCTTCTGACCTCCATGGGCATTTCATGACATGGGTGCACTTACATACATGTAAGCAATACACTTATACACATAAAATACAAATAATAAAGTACATTTTTAAAAGTTTATTTTGTTTTACTCATGTGCTTCTTTCTATGGTTTTCACTGACTCATTTTCTAGACTACAAATACTGAAAATAACAACCACTTACTATGTACTTCTGAATTATTTTCAATGATATGTTTCTTTTGGTTTTCTGCATTTTTCTATTTTAGGGAGTATTTTTCTACTGAGTGTGTTGGATAACTTTTCCTTCAATCTCATTTTAACTCATCATGATCATGATCTAAACTTCTTTTGAGTTTTCAGATATCTCCTTGCTCTTGAGTTAACAGGGTAATAGAACACAGTTCAAGAGTTCCTGTTTCTTTTAAATATTAAATATTTTAGTAATCTCCTTGACTTAAAGGATGTTTTATATTTCAGCTACCACTTCTGTTTTTATATCAACTACAATTCTGAGGCTTCCAGTGACTACAATGAATATTTTTACTCCAACTCTCAAGTTACACTTTCTGGGAGCCATTTGAAATCCCAGAGGAACGTCCTAAATCACATCTCCTAAAACTTGGCAGAAGATTTCATGAATGCTGAATATTTGCTATATGAAAAACTAGTTCGTATTATGAATTCTTAGAGAAGGAAGGACTATGAATGTTCTACTAGGAAAAAAATATGAGAGAAATTGCATCAAAATCTAGAGAATCAGACCCTGAAAACAGTGGTAGATGCCTTGGGCATTTTCACTTAGTTCACCTGTCAGTGATTTTTAAAAGCCTCTTTTGGATGTTCGTGAACATATCTACATACGACCATATTTCTGCCACTGCTTGTGAAGAGTTAAAATCCTTTAAAAGGGTTTCTAAACGGGTTGTTTTTTCCTTTCACAGTTAGACATAGCATGTTTAAACTGGGCAGCAAGGTGGTTCAGCAAGGTAAAGACACAGCCCCAAACCTGACAATCTGAGTTCAATCCCCAACCTCCCGGGACCCACACAGTGGAAAGGGAGAACCAAATCCTGCAAGTTGTCCTCTGATCTCTAAAGGCACACACACATAAAAATAAAAATAAAAAAATAATAAATAAATAAAAAGTAAGTAAAAAAAAAGGGGGGTGCTACTTAGAAATGTTGAGCCTGGATGAATTTCAGTTCAAAGTTTGAACTTCAGTTCAGGGTTTGTCTACCAGCAAATGACAGGACTGGGTCATAACCAGAAGGAAATTGGGAGAGAGGGCCTTGAAGGAGCCTGGGGAAAAAGCTCAGCTGAAAATTTTGCAGAATTTTTAAAGTTCTTACCTAAATTGGACTAGGAAAATAGAAACCTTAGGGTAGCATACATAGTCACAAATAGCTCCAATTTTCCATAAATTAGATGTTGCCCTTTTCTGTTTTAACTTAGCACATCTGACTTCTAAGAGGAAAGCTTTCCCCCAACTCCACAGCATTTGTTTGAGAATTAGCTTTCTAAACTCAATATATATATATAAATATATAAGTGGGAAAGGTTTTTACTGGTTGTGTTTATTTTTCTTAGGTCATGAGAATGCCAGTTTTTGAGTGTGATTATAAATTTTAATGCTTCTAATCATTAAAAAATAAAGGAACACTTACCAAATAGTTGCAGAAATAGCAAATAGGGAATTCCTGTAAAATCTTTACAAGATGTTCTGCATGTTCACATTTGCTCTGTTATTCATGTTGTCTCTATTACATATATGATCTAATGTATATTATATAGTTACATATTATGTGATATGTATTATATAGTTGTATATGATACAATGGATATTATATAGTAATAAATACAATATGCATATATAATGACTATATATTTTACAGATATCTATGAATATATACACGTGCAAGAAAAATTGTCTATGCTAACTATATAAAAATATATACATGCGATATAGATTATATCAGTGAAAACTCTGGAACAGATTCATTTGGTTTGACTGTGTCTCCCAAAGTTTACATGTTGAAAACATAATCTTCAAAGAAAGTGTTTCTAGGCAGGATTTCCTGCAGGATGTTCAGGTCATGAGGGCTTCACTCTCATGAATAAATTAATGTCATTATCTCAGGAGTGGCTTTGTCACTGAAGAAATGAGTTTTGAACAAAGGCAAGTGTAGGTCCTTCTGGCGTTCAGTTACTCTCTCTCGCCAGCCTGATACACCCCTCTATACCGTGCTGCAGAAGAACGGCCACACTGGGTGTGTCCTCTCAATCTTGGACTTCCTAGACTTCAGAACCGTGAGCCGAATCAATCTCTCAGACAGTAGAATTCTGTTACAGAAGCACATAGCTGACTAAGACAGAATTTGGATACTGAGAAGTGAGGCTATGGCTCTAACAAACAATTGAAAATGTGAAAAGGATTTGGAACTAAGTAATAGGTAGGGGGCTAGAAGAAGGTAGAGGGGCAGACTCAGGGGAAAAATCTAGGTTGTGTGAATACTGGTGAGAAGAAGGAGACAGGAGCTGTGAGAAGCAGCCACAATCTTCCTAGGGATTACTTACATGGTCACAGTCAGAGTGCTGGTAAAAGTAGGGAAATAAAGGCCTTTCTGGTGGGGTCTCATGGAGAAATGAGGAGCAAGCTACTGGAAGGTAGAGTGAAGGCTCTTCTGGTCATAAAGCTGCAGAGAACATGTGCGAGCATTGTGTCCATGCCCCAGAACTCTGCTGAAGGGAGAATATGTCTAATATGTATTCTATTATTCAGTATAAACATATAAGCAAACAAACATATAAGCAAAATGTTCAAAGTGCTTATTGGCTTGTTTTGGCCACCAGTGATAAAATGAGAGAAGAAAAGAATAAAGAGTAATTAGAAGAATAATTAAAGAATAGAAGAAAATAATTTTTAAAAAGGTATTTATCATCTATCCCGATAGATGATAGACGATAAATACCTTTTCCCAATTCATATTTCATTTTTTCATACAATATGCCCCTTTGCTTCAAAATGCATATGTTTTTATAAAGAACAGCGATCTATTTTTTTCTCTCTAAAAATGTTATTTTCTTGTTTCCAGGGTAAATGCATATATTACTCTATCCATTTTACCTTGTCCATTTCCAAATGTACTGGGGCTCAATAATAAGGAAATGTAGAGAGCTGCTTTATAGCAGACATCCAAATACTACATAGGACATGAACTAGAATTTTGATAATGATACTCAGATTATAACAGGCCCTTTGGTTTAAACTGCCAACATGACTCGTAAACATTTTATTTATATGCACAAATGAGTAAGCCTCTAAACAAAATTAAATCCGATTAAACAATAGCCCAGAGCCTTAAAATTAATTGTTTGAAGGAATAGAATATAAGCCCATAAGAAATAGTTATCACAGAACAGAGGACAGGATGGATGGTCGGAGGTATGGCTTTAATAGGTTCTTGCAGAAATTATCACCACATAAAGATAGAAAGCTATTTGTGGGTCTAACAGATTTTTTTGTTTCTAAATCTTTTGCCATATATTGAGCAAAGAAGTACAAAAAATTGGAGAGTGCAGAAAATCTGATTTTCAGCACTACCGCGAGCTATGTGCCCTTGTGTAAACTTATGAAATATAATTTTCTCCACTACAAGGTGATGGAATAGTATTAAATTGTTTCTATTATTTCTAGGCCTCATCTAACTTAAGCATTTTGTGATTCTAAGATACAGAAGAAAATTTTTAAAAAATTTCAAATAAGAATACAATGTGTTAAAATGTGACTGGAAATAAGGAGTTACTGAGCCAGAAGAAAGGTAAAATTTTAAGATACGGATAAAGAATATTTACTTATTTATATTTTCATGTGCTAGGCAAGTACTTTATCAATGAACTACATGCCCAACCATGGACTCACTATAATTTATAACATTTAAATTCTTATATAGGTGTTATTAAAGTTTTCATCATGTAGAAAAATGAAAAGAATAAAATATACACCTTTGTTATATTGAGGAATGAAGAAAATAGAAGCAAGAAGCAGTCAATGAGGTGATTATACCCCACAGGTGCTTAGTAAATGCATCCCATGTCATGATGTCTGTGAGAGGGAATCTTTTAAAAAATATTTTTTTATTTTTAATTTATGTGTATGAGTGTATTGCCTGCATGTATGTGAGTGCACCCATGTCATGCAATGCTGCAAAGGTCAGAAGAGAGCTTCAGTTTCCCCTGGAACTGGAGTTAAGGACAATTCATAGCTGCCATGTGGGTGCTGGGAATCTAACCTGGGTTCTCTGCAAGACCAGTCAGTACTCTTAACCACTGAGCCATCTCTCCAGCCCTGTGAGAGGGAATCTTGTCTCTGGACAAGAGAACTTCTGAGTTAGGCAGTGATGCAGAACTATAAAAATGAAAGAACTTAGGATAAAAGTTTATGCATTTCAATGTAAAGAGAGCCAGTAGGTCATTAAGAGAAAAGGAAAACACATAACAAAGTCAACAACAGTGACAATGACTCAAGCAAAGAACAGCTGTTTTTAATTTTATAGGAAAGCTAGAGAGAGATCATTCATTGATTTTTAAAGAATGTGGAAAAACACTACTAGTTACAATTGCATTAATAAGTGGCTTGAAGTCAGACAAACTCAAGTTCCATTTCGGTCTTAGCTTTGGGACTTGGTGTTCTGTCTGACCAACTTTTGAAATGGAGTAATTGTTTTGTTCTCTGCAGGGATTTTTGTTAGGATCAACTGAGGTAAAGCATATAGAAACCTATTAATTCAGCTCTATGACTGGCACATCCTAAAAGCTCAACAAATGTAAGCCTTAATATCGACCCTGTCACCATTCATGTTCAACTTTCTGACTTAAGGGTGAAAAACAAGAGCTTGTTGACAGAGCAGATGGGAGGAAAAGAACCCTGGGGGAGGAGCCCAAAAGAGAATCAGTGCCGGGGATTCTGTTTGTTCACCTTCCTGGAAGAGTTACAGACCATACTCCAACACTATCCTTTGATACACCAGCTAACTTCCAGGCACACCCACCCCCAAATATTTTTGATCACAGTTAATAACTTTTCTGGTTTTACTTTCAAAATAAAAAGTTAAAAAAGAAATAGGTCCTTTTCTGTGAGATTCTTTAGTGCACATACCTGAGAAATACAAGCAAGATAGCATCTTGGGAGGGGAGAGAGTAATGACTCACTATTAGCTTAAAAATGCTGTAATGGAAAAGAAATTCATTTGCCCTGTCTTTCACTGGGGGGAATAAAGCTGCTTAAAAGAAAAATGGAAAGAGGAGCTTACTACTTCCATTCTTAAGATCTTTTCCTTGAGTCCTGTAAAACTACTGTTTAGTTAGTCTAAAAAGATTTCTACCCTAATTAAAATGAAGGCTAACACTTATTGAGTTTGTACCATGTACTTTACCCATCACACTACATGCATCCTCTTAATGCACTTATGAGATAGAATCATTGTTTCATTTTTATAAAGAAGTCAGAAACTAAGTGACTATTTCAAGTCCACACAGCCAAAAAGAAACATGAAACCAAAATCTTGTGAGTCTGTGTGTGGGTGAGTGTGTGTCTATGAGTGTGTATGTGTGTGTGTGTCTATGTGTGCATGTGTGTGTGTGTGTGTGTGTGTGTGTGAGAGAGAGAGAGAGAGAGAGAGAGAGAGAGAGAGAGAGAGAGAGAGAGAGAGAAAGGAGAGAAATTTGCAAACGGGGAAGTAAATGCCCCTGTGCAAGTGCAGAGGCTAGTGTATGCAAGTGTAGGGCATTCAGTGTCCTGCTCTATCCTCTGCCTTACTCCTTTGAGGCAGGATTTCTCACCAAACCTGGAGCTAGTCTGGCAGCCAGTGAGCCCAGTGAACGTCCTGTCTGCCCCCAGAGCACTGAGGTTACAGTTGTTACTGTTTACATGGGTGTTGGATATTCTAGCTCAGGTCCTCATCATGCATAGAAAGCACTGCTACCCACTGAGCCCATCTCTTTAACTCCAAAACCCAAATTTGAGTTATTGTAAGTCATGCATGGATCTCCAGCTTGCCCTAGCTAACAGAATTACAGGAGAAAAACAACACCAGAATGTATAATTTCCAACATAACTACAACTTAATATTTTATTTATGTTTTTTTTTTTTACTTCAAATTGTCCTGAGGCTTATTTTCAATGTATGTATCAAAGAAGTAAAAAGTAATGCAGGAAAAGGCTTATTTTTCCAGGGCAGGTTACATTTCATTTTGGGAAAAGGCAATATGTTGAGTTTTCAAGGCCCTACTGGGCAATAATATGAAATATTAACTATTTATATTTTTATGGAATGGAAGAACCATGGGATATGATATCCAGTCAATATTCTTGGGCTATTATACACATCTGATCGAGTTAAATGAATTTAAATTCCATTTTTAGAGCAGTCTTAGCAGGTTCAAAGACCTCGTATATGCTCCCTGCCTCCACCTTTGCTAACCCTACCACATTTGCTACCGTTGATGAACCTGTGTTGACATGTCATAATTACCCAAGGATAAATTTTTAGAGTGATTTTAAACTTATTTCATTTTGATAAAATCATACAGTTTCTTAAAAAAGAACAATCTCTGTAAGCTATATCCTTCCTTTTATTGAAGAAATTCAAAATAAAATATGCACAGCAATTAGAGGTAGCAAATTGTGTAGCCTCTTAGAAAGGCTGAAGTTAAATTGGACCTTCTTTTGATTAATGGGCATTCTTTAAATGAATTAGTCCAGAGTCTGCCCAGGAGCATAATAAGGGTGTCCCAAGGGAAGGCAGTAGAATAAGTCTGAATGTGGAATATCTGTCTTCATCATCAAATACTGTTCAAAAGCAATTGACTTTGAAGCACTCTTCAGACAGGGGTCATAAACCCAAGTGCCCAGAGGATCTGTGCAGGTGATATGGAAGAGTCAAGTGGGCCGGGTGCAAAGAATCATCGAAAGCACTGTGGTGACAAATGGCACCTGACACTTGGCCATGGTGTCAGAGAGATGATGGCAAATCGGCCATCAAAAGGGGCAGCTGCTTTTCAATTTTAGCTGACCAAGGCCACGCAAGAGATCCAGGACCAATGCCCTCAAATAATTAGATTTATTGTATTATTATTTGTTAAAGTAGCACATACCGATTATACATGTTAATGAGATTCGATATGCTCTTTGCATATATGCACACAGCATGCATTGATCACATCCTACCACCCTTACCCACCTCTATACGGCACCACACCTTTCCTATTTCTTATTAATCTACTAGTCTACTTCCTTGTCAACTTTTTTTGGTTCCAACATATAAGAGAGAACATGTGGCACTTGTCTTTGTGTGTCAGGCTTACTTCAGTTAACATGTGTCCTCAAATCATGATTTTTAAAGAGGACCAATAATACCACATTTTGATGTATTATCTTCTAATGCTTAATGTTGTCATCTAATAAAAAATGCTATTTGATTATGTTTGGCATAGTGGTCCTTGCCTTTAATCTCAGCACTCAGGAGGCAGAGGCAGATCTCTGAGAGTTGGAAGCCAGCCTTGTCCACACAATAAGTAGAAGGTCAGCTAGGGCTACATACACAGTGAGACTGTGTCTCAAAAAATATATATTATTTTGTCCAATTAAAAAGACACCAATTGGACTGGAGAAATAGCTCAGCAATTAAGAGTACTGGCTGTTCTTGCAGGGGACCCAGGATCAAATTCCATTACCCACATGGCAACTAACAACTGTCTATAACTTCAGTTCCAGGGAATCTGACGCCCTCTTCTGTCCTCCACAGGCATTACATGACATGGGTGCACTTACATACATGTAGACATGACACTCATACACAGAAAATAAAAAGTAAATAAAAAAATTTTAAAGACTACCAATTGACCTAATATATCTAGTCAACAGGCCACTTAATTGCAATGTCTTATTTAAAGAAATAAGACAAATAATAACAGAAATGATACCTGAAAATAATCTTGTCATTTTGAATTCTTATACCTCTAAACTAACCTTTGGATACCGTACAAATACACTTGTTACATGTTACCAAAACAACAGGAAAGACTGTGAGATCTATGAAAAACCATAAGGTATATTTCCAATGTGTGAACTGCACACCATCTACTTCAGAAATAATTGAAGAGTTTGTTTAAAAAGTACACATTGCATTTGCATATTTTTTATCTCACATGAGTCTTAGGAAGCCGATTCTTTCTATACCTATCTCCAAGTGATTCCAACACAAAAAATGGAATTTCTCCCACTGAGAACATACTAACTATATGGTAATTTCACTGCCAGCCTTAAGTCTGTGTCTTCCTTAGTCTCCCAGGCAGAAACAGCCCCAATTTAAAGAGGAGTAAATGTTAGAGCTTCCAGATCCATTCGGGACAGGGGGAACCTGACATAACTGTGGATCTGGGTCAGTCAATTATATAGTCACAGGATGATGCTTTATCATGACAAATGTCTACCTCATTAGCATCTATTTCTAGTTTCAGTTTATGTTCTCATTTAGCTAATGTCTTACTGGGTTATTTCCTCCTGGCTCCCTGCTGAGTATCAGTGTAACGTACCTGATCAGTGCTTGGTAAGTAATTTTTGATTGACTATTATAATGCATTAATTAGAACACTGTCAACTAGGTTTACCAGGTCAACTGTCTGTAAATGAACTGAACAATCATTTACCTTAACACACTAGGCATTTTAGTTAAGCTAAATTAGTTGACTAATTTGTAACTTTCCCTAAACTATGGGATGGCACTGACCAAACGAACCTATCTACAAATAATTAATGTAACTCCTGTCTTTGCCTACTCCTAACGATAGTGAATGAACCTGCTATTAGAGCATATAGTTCATAGTGCCCTCTTACACAATACAAAAATAGTATCCTGAAGGGGTACATACAATATGTCACATCATTTTAGGCTCTGGAAATATTAGCAGTAGAAAATATTGCAGGACTGACATGTTCAAAGAACTATACATTTTAATATGCCTAGGGAAAACCACAATTGAAATGTAAATTGCTATTATGCTTCAGTGAAAAATAGGTCAAAATGCAAATTGTCCTTTAAAAACACAGAGGTCAGGAAAAGGCATTAGACCTGTGTTTTCTATCTTGTGTTCACATGTTGTAAACAGCAGAGTCTTGGATATGGAGTGTAGTTTAAAGAATTTTTTCATCACTTAGCATAGATCACAAGTAGTCTATTTCTTAAATCATTCCAAGCATCTTTAGATGAAAGCAATGGATGACCTCTGAAGTAACCCTCTCCAGAAGATGAACTAATAATTTCTTGCACAGCTTGTCTTCTCTCCACCATTTCCATACAATTCTAGTGAATGCAACCAGGCTTCTACTTGTGAATATTCAGATATCTTATCAGGTTTCTGGGCACAGGGATGGGTCTTGAATTCATCCTAGCAGAAGTGAAGTAACATTAAATTTGTCACTGCCTAGTCTAAGTCAGCAAAACAGTATTGTATAATAGCTTTAGAAATACTAAGTTAGGAATTCCATGGGGAAGAAGGTGAAAAGAAGGTCAGCTGCTGACATCAAATCAGGTGCCTGATGTGATGACCCTTAATCAGAAGCTTTGTAGCTTGCTAGTCAGCAGAATGTCACAAAATCCAGCTTTGAGCTGCAGTCAGGAGCCTCGATAGGGGCAGCCCCACCCATGCAACCAGCATCATGCCATAAGTCAGAGACGCAGAGCAGTGGGGGAAGGAGGGGCAACTCATTAAAAACACTCCAGGCTTTAAATGGCCTCTTTGCATTCTACTCCCGTACCTCAAATTGCTGACTTTTATTTTAATGTCTAAAATATCCATGAATATATTATAGAAAAAAGAAAGAAAGAAAGAAAGAAGAAAATAAACCTTTGATAACCAGAATCCTAAGAACTGCATTTTGAAGAATTCCTAGAAAATTTAGTCTTCCATTGTTGAGGATCTGGAATAAAATTCTAAAATCTTAATCCACCTCTGTTCTGCTAGGACCCCTGTTGACTCACAGGTCTGAGATCTTTACCAGACCTGCCTTGGTAAGTCTCCTTTCCTCTACATCCCTGCAGTCTGTCTTAGCTCTGCCAGGACCCTTGGACTCTCCTGGGGGTTTCCCCAGACCTGCCATGGTGCACTCCCTTTCCCACACTTCTTTGTACAGGCCATTGCCATCTTTGCTCTGTTAGGATCCCTGTGGATCCCCAGATCCGGAAGCATTCCTAAACATGTCTTGGTAAATTTCCTTTCCCCTGTCTCCCTGACATTGTCATCTGAGCTCTGCCAGGACCCCTGAGTGCCACTGAGAGTTTTCCCAGACCAGCCTTTCACTCAGACCTGCTCAAGTGACTAGGATCCTTGTGCCCCAAGACCTATGAGCTCTCCCAGCCTGACTTATCTATCAACCTATTCACCTGGTAACCACCTAGCCCACGCTGCTGTTCCAGAAGGTAAGGAGTCAACCCTGGAGCCTCAAGTCAAAATCTGCACCTCTCCTTAGCTTAATTGAGACCATTTCTTACACCTCATTTCCACATCAACGTAAATTTGCCCCCAAACCGAACACTTGCACTACTTGGCTGAGCCATAACCTGACAAGTAGGAGAAACAACAAACAAGATACAAATAACCTCTCAACAAAGACAAGATCACCTACCCGCCCCAAGAAGCACTGCCAATGACACAAGTCCAGATGCCTAGGTATCACTGGAAGCAACACAAATAACCAAGATAATATGTCTACTATAGAAATTAGCACCCCCATTGTAATGGTCCCTGAGAATGTCAACCTAGTGGATGCACAAGACAAGGATTTCAGAGGAGCAATTATAAATAAGTTCAAGGCACTCAAAGAGGATATGAATAAAAGATGAAATGAAGACCATGGAACACAAATAGTTGAATGAAGTAACTAAAACAATTTAAAACATGAAATTAGAATTCATAAAGATAGAGAATCTCTGAAGAAAATCTAAACTCAAATAAAACTTGAAAGAGAAAACTGAGGAACTAAAAAAAAAAACTTAGAGGAAAGAAGCAAAAGGGAAGTGCAGGAAATGGAACAGACAACAGCAGATCTGGAAGACAAGCTTGGGGAAATGGATCAGTCAATCAAAGAAAATGTCAAATAGGAAATAAGCCAGGAATGGAATACAGAAAACCTCCCAGACCCTGTAAAAAGACAAACCTCTGAGTCATAGGCACTGAAGAGGAAACCCAGGTCAAAGGCACAGAAAATATTTTTAATAAAATCATAGAAGAAAATTTCCCAAATCTAGGGAAAGATATACCTATCAAGGGAAAAGAAGCATCTAGAACACCAAGTAGACAGGACCAGAAAAGAAACTTCCCATGTCATAAAATGATCAAAACACTGAATGTAAAGAGCAAAGAAAAGATATTGAAGCTGTGAGAAAGAACAAGTCACATATAAAGGCAGGCCCACCAGAATAACAGCTAACTTTTCAACGGAGACTATGAAGGCCAGAAGGGCGTGGACCAATGTCCTAAAAGTTGTGAAAAAACACAGGTTCTAACCCAGATCACTATATCCAGCAAAAACATTGGTTGTAATTGAAGGAGAAAGAAAAACTTTGGATGATAGAAACAGATTTAAAGGATTTATGCTCACAAGGGATGAAGGGTTTGGAGGATGAGAAGTACAACTAATCCCATTCAGAGTAGATGGTGGAAAACACTGATGAAGGTGATGATGGGGGCTTCGTACTTATCAAGCACTGATACTAACTTTATTATCTGTTTAAAAGTCCACAGTAGGGACTGGAGAGGTGGCTCAGCTATTAAGAGGACTTGCCACTCTTACAGAGAACAGCGGTTAGATTCCCAGCAGCCACTCCAGGTGGCTCACAACTACCTATAACTCTAGGCCCAGGGAATCTGAGTCCTCCTCTGGCCTCTGTGTGTACTGCATGCACACAGTGTACATGCAGACAAGCAGGCACAGGTACATACACATTTTTGAGAAGCTAACAGTAATTTAACAAGATCTTATTACTTCCATGCTACTGATCTTGACACATGAAGGAGGCTTAGTTGCCTGTATTTACAGGGCTGGCAAAAGGCAGAGCAGAGAGAGTCCAGGCTGTCAGGTCTAAAGTTTAAAGTAATAGCTGTACTACGAATCGACTCAGAAAACATCAGGTACTTGTAGCAAAAGGAAAGTCTACACTAGGTAGAGACTCTCAAAATTTCTATGTCAATAGCCACTCTTTCTTTAATCTCCTCTAAATCATCTTCTAAAGCTGCAAAAGTGATCTTTCTAATGGGAAATTTGTCTTTCATTACTAGAAAGGAAAACCACTGTTGCACATTGATGGTGTACATGAGGTGGTATTTACCTTATCATTTTAAGCAAGAAACACATTAAATCTAAGTACCAGATAGAGAAAGAAAAAAGAAGACAAAATGAAGACTTATGATGTGAATACTTATATTAATATATATATATATATATATATATATATATATATGTATGTATTTTGTTTCTCTCTCTTTTTGAGGCAGGGTCTCCCTGTAGCTCCAGCTGTTCTGGAACTCCCTATGTGGACCAGGCTGTTCTTGAACTCACAGAGATCACCTGCCTCTGCCTCCCAAGTGCTAGGATTAAAGGTGTGTGCCACCACACCCGACAATATATACTTTTTAAATAAAATTTTTATTAAATTTTCTTGTGTGTTTCATACAGAACAGCTCAAAAACTCTCAATCATATTTATAACCCTGTCCCCACTGGCACCCTCTCACCTCCCCCTCCCACTGGAGTCCATATATTCAGTCATCCCTGTCAGGCCCACTGGGTTGTCAGTGTGCCCAGACATTCCCCAGTTCAAATCCATCCACTAAGTCTAGTCAGCTTCTCTAGAGTCCCTTGTTTTAGGAAGATCAGCTCTTCTTCATCCAGCAGCAATCAGTTGCCAACATTCCTTCAGATAAGATTGAGGTCTGCTGTTTGTTTTCCTAGTTCTATGCTGGGTTATTGTTTGCCTGGGTTTGCATGGGATTTGTGTATGCTGACGGCATTGCCATAGAATCATTTGATCAGGTTCCCAAAAGCTTGTAGGACCGCATTTTCAAATGGGCATAAACCTCTTCCCTGGCTTTTACAACCTTTCTGCCCCTTCTTCCATAATGGTCCCTGAGCCTTGTGTGGGAGAAGTTTAATAAAAGGATCCTGTCCAAGGACCATCATCCAGCAGACTCTTGATCTCTACATTTTGGCTATTTGTGACCTTTTGTGGTCCTGGCCCTCCACTGCATGAGAAAGCTTCATTATTGAGAACTGAGAGATTCATTAGTGCCCTCTTCATTATCCTGTTCTATGTTCCATGAGCCTTAGGTGTAGAGGTTGCATTATAGATGTGTCACTTAGGCCTGGGCAATTCATAGGCAATGTCCATGTGTGACCAGCTGTGGTACTTGGTACTAGTCTCTGACTGGTGTGAAATGCACTCCTTTGATGAGTGGTGACTGGGATATTTGTCTGTAAATATAAGGATAGTTATTTTCCATATAGTAGGAAATCACAATAGTCTAATGATATGACAGTCTTGGGGTTTTCTCTAAGATCTATGGCCACTCCAGACATGTGTATTAGGCTATGCTTACATTACCACACCCGAGTTTCCTCCCTTTGAGTGGGCATTTAGTCAAATTAGGTAGCTGTTGATTGTCCCCAAGATGAGAGTGCCACTACTGCACCAATGACATATGCTGTGCTGGCCACAGATGTGGTTATTTGGTCTTGAAGCTGGGGTTGGATCATCCATTGATGTTTTCTCTTGGCACCTTCATAGTGTTCTCCAGAGCTATGAGAGCTGTCTTCAGGGGAACTGGTTGCAAGTCAGTTGCAGCTCTATTGCTCCCACTCCTGTGTCCAAAGTATGTTCTGTCTTTGGCAGTAGGGTCTTACCTTCAAGTTCTGGGAGGCCATCAAGGGCTGAGGCAATAGCTCTGAGTAATTTTGGGAGTCACTTGGACCATCCTGGGCAACAACTCAAAGGACGCTTTCTCCTGTCTGGTACTGTTTCTTGTTATGAAGCCTTTAGCTATACACATGGACTCATGCAGAGATATTGTATGTGTAATTTGTCAGTAGGTTGTTAGACTAATATGGTTCCCTCTGGTCTTTTAATACTAGCTAGGCATTATTTATCTCTTCTTTCTCTCTCTCTCTCGCTCTCTCTCTCTAACCCTTCTGCCATGCTTTCCCCATTTAAAGTGTGTCCATTTTCCCCATTTCTCCCTTGATAATACCATCACCTGTGGCCCTACCTCTCTTGCGTTCCTTCTTTCCTTTTATCCCCAAGGTTCCTTGTATAACCCTCCCTCCCTCCTCCCATTTAAATAACCCCATTTTTATCCATATCTACCTTAGTTTAAGACAAGGACTCATTATGTAGTCCTGGCTGACCTGGAACTTGCTATGTATGCCAGGATGGCCTCAAATTTACAGAGATCTACCTGCCTCTGCCTCTCAAATGCTGGGATTAAAGTCATGTAACACCACACCTGGCCTAAAATAATCCTTTTTTAAACTTTTACTTTTTTGTGGTTGGTGGGTGATGAGAGGTGGTGGTCAAAGGACAACTTTCAAGAATCAGTTCTCTTTTACACCAGGCATGTCCCAGAAATTGAAGTCAGATCGTCAGGCATGTCAGCAAGTGCTTTTACTTGCTGAGTCTAAGATAATCCTTTATTGAATATTATGACAGATTGCAAGGAAATTTGATTTTCTGTCCACAAAAATCCCATCTCAGGAGTATTCCAGCAAAATCATTTCAGCAGAGGGGTGAAAAGGGTTTCCCTTTTTCATGGTTAAAATTAAGGGCTCTGGAGCCAGGGCTTGGAATCTCTTTGTGCTTCAGTAGTCTTGATTACAATTTGAGGATGCTTTCCTGATAGGGTTGCTGTGAGAATTGAATTATAAAATATATGCACAGGGTCTAAAACAGTACCCATGTAGAAATTATTAGGCAAGAATAACTATGTGTACACTTTTAAGGTTTTCATTGTTCTAGACTTTCATTGGAGTGCTTTAGGAACATTGCTTTATATTTTGATTTTATATAAAGTAACTCAAGAAGTAATATGCAAATGGGGTTTTTAGAAAACCAAGATGGAATATAAGAGAATATTTTTTAAGAAACTTCAGTTCTCTTCAAAGAGAAAGTAACTTCTAAGATTTCTATTTTTGCTTTTCTAGAATATCTATCTATCTATCTATCTATCTCATCTATCTATCTATCTATCTATCTATCATCTATCTATCATCTATCTATCTATCTATCTATCTATCTATCTATCTATCTATCTATCTCTCTGTCCATCCATCCATATCATATACATATCTTCATGAAAAACATAAATGAGAGGGCATCTAGGACATAGTTCTGCACTCTGCTTTTTTCTGTGTGGATTGGTCCACATCAGCACATATATAGATGTACTATATTGTTTTTAATGATTATACGCTATTTTATTAAGTTAATGTAGCATAAATTTAGCAAGTTCTGCTCACATATGTTGCTTTTTCAGTCATTTTCTATGACCAAATTACATTTGAATGTATCCTTTTATAATCACTGCAGAATTCATTTCTTCGCAGTGAACTTTCTGGGTCAAAGGAAGCATGCATTTGAAATTTGTGTAGCTGTAGCTCTTCAGTTGCCCTCTAAAGAGGCTGAGGTAATTTAGACAGTTACTACATTGTAGTGAGAGAAGTTACTTAACTCTATTTCTTATAAACTACTGACTTTTCTTAAGCCAGTTTTCTCACTGTTCCAGAAAGCTCTATGCCACACTCCTGTACTCTACCCTAGACTTACTAATCTACCTAAATCCTACTGAAATGCATATGCACTTGTAAGTCACAAAACTCAAGTGAAACTATCTTAAGGAAACTTTAAATATCTGTGGAGTTGGGAAGATAAATTACCGAAGGAATTCTGGATAGTTCACAAGACTGATGATGAGTGGTGGAATTCTGAGCAGTTTTGAGCATTGGAACCATACCTGCCAAAAATGTGAAACTGTATACAAATAGTAGCAAATTCTAAAATGGGAGCTCCAAAAGACATTTCTACTGGAAATTTATGGCTGTTCAGTGCCCTCTCATCTGTTATTAGATGAATTCAGTGGAGAAGTTATGTTTGGTTTTGTTTTTTGGAGTCCTCATTATGTAAATCAGGCTGGCCTTGAACACAAGGGTACTCCTGCCTCTGCATCCTGAGTGCTGGGATTACAGGTGCCTGCCACATCCAACTTTCAATCCAGATGTTAGAAAGCACAAGTGTCTAGAAAAATCATTCCCTTTGAATTTCAGGGAGTCAGAAATACACCGCTACTAATTCTGACATGCGCTCTATTCTTTTATAAAAACTATGTGTATATGTGCATGTCTGTGTGTCTGTCGGTGGATATGGTGCACATGAGTGCAGGTGCCTGTGGAGGCCAAAGATGTGAGATCCCCACAGGAGCTGGAGTGGCAGACAGTTGGGAGTTGTCTGACACAGTTGCTGGGAATTGAGCTTGGGTCTTCTGGAAGAGCAACAACAACTGCTCTTAACTGCTGAGCCATCTCTCTAGTCTTTGTATGCTCTTTAAATGACAACAATTCCAGGATCATCTCTTCTTCCACTGACACAACTAAAATATTTTGGTAGCGCCCCTTCTTGATGCTGTCCATGGTCCTGAACCACTGTTAGGGTCAGGTAATGTGACAGACAGCAAACCAGAAAACAGAGAAAGTGAAGAGGCTGTTGAGGGAGAAACAGATTTTGTTCTAGCATTTTAAAATTATCTCAGTCACCAACAAATAAACCACAATTCACCTTGGGGAAATTGAATGACTAGACTATCTTGTAAGGAGCATTGCTAATTCAAATGGGCAAGGAAGGCCACCTGGGGACATGGGTAGATCACCATAGGCAGATACTGGATGACCACCCCATTGTCACTGGACATATAACAAACTGCACAAGGATTTACTATACTTTCATTTTCACATTATATGTAAAAATTGCAACTAGAGCAATAGTAACTCAAGTTTCTTTATGTGTGTACTGTATGTGTATGTGTACACATGTGGGTGATGTGTATTGTGTGCATGCATGCATGTGGGAGGCCAGAGGTCAGTGTGTCTGCCTCACTTACTCTCCACATTTTATTAAGATACAGGGCCTTTCTTTGATCCCACTGCTTACCTTTTGGCTAGACCGGCCAGTGACCTCCAGGGATCCACCTGTCTCTGACCACCCCCAACTGTGCTAGGGTTACAGGTGTGTGCAACCATATCTGGCACTTAATGTAGGTGCTGGTGATTCAAACTCAGATCTTCATGCTTGTACAGAAGGCACTTTACCAAATAAGTTATCTTCTTAGTCCAAAACTCAAGTGTAATAATCCATAGTTCTATGAGCATCCCAAGAGTTATAGCTTTTACATTTTAGTAAATTGTGTTCTCTACCAATGATAAACTAATTTTTATTTTATACTATTATATTTTAGGGTATTTGTGTATTTTGCATAAGATTTTACTTCATATTTTCCAACTTAAAGCTATTAATCATTATTGATATTTGTTCTTTAAATCCATTAAAATTATCACAACCTCTAAAAGCAATGCACAATAAAATAAAAAAGTTATCATTTTATATCTGTCTTAGTTTGTCTCTTCATTGCTGTGACAAAACACTCTGACCACTACCAACTTGAGGAGGAAAGGGTTTATTTATCTTACATCTACCAGGTCACAGTTCATCAAGGAGCCCGGGGTAAGAACTCAGGGCAGGAACCTGGAGGCAGGAGCTGGAGGAACACTGCTTACTGACTTGTTCCCTGGCCCCTGCTCAGCCTTCTTTCTTATGCAGCACAGGCCCACCTGCCCAGGGTTGGCACCACCCACAGTGGGCTGGGCCCTCCCACATGACTCATCAAGAAGATGCCCCTCAGACATGGCCACAGGCCACTCCAGTAGAGGAAATTCCCCAATTGAGGCTCCCTCAACCCAGGTGTGTCAAGTTGACACTAAAGCTATCCAGCACAATATCTGAGAAAATTTTAAATCAGCAAAGCAACAAATAAGGATGATATTTCTATAAATAAACTTTTAACTAAAACATTTAAAATGAGGACATGTTATCTTGGTATCTCCTCTTCATAAATAAAAAATGTTTTGGAGACAAGGTCTCACTATGTAGCCCTAGCTGATCAGGAACTTATAGAGATATGCTTGCCTCTGTCTCCTGAGCACTGAGATTAAAGACATGCACCACCATGCCTGGTTTCTTTATAAAAAAATTTTTAGTTTGCAGTTTCCACAAGAGGATGTTTTATTCCTTTATTACAATTTTGAGATATGTTTGGAGGCCAAATGCCAGAGGCAAGCAGGTCAAAATGGTTATGAGAACTAATTAAGTATGACATCCAATATGTCTTTAGTCTTATGCTTAAGTCATTTAGAACACACAAAATGTGTTGTCTCAGTTATGCATGAAAAAAACTGTGTATTTACTGTGCACATCTGAAAACTGTGTTGAATTCATCATTACACTGAAGAATCCAGTTACACCTAAAGCATGTTGCATGCATCTGAAGTCAATATCATTCTGCCTTACTACACAATGATAGTGTGGCTTCTGTCAGTTCCAAGTGTTCCTCTGACTTGATCATCAACAGTAATTTGCACAGTTTTTTACTCTCTTCTGGATATGATGTTTTTCTTTTCCCTTTACCGGGTACCCTTCTCAGTCTCTTTTGCTGGTATTTTCACCCTGTTCTTTATATTTTCTTGCTTGATGGTGTTATGTAGCTTATGGACTTTAAATCCTACTTGTATGCTGACAATATTAACAGTTATATCCTTAGCTGAGATTCATCTTTCCAACATCAGTCTCATACATACAAATGGCCTACTCAATTCTTCAACTTGGAGGCTCTTATCTCCACCATCTCCTCCTTTCCTATCCCTCCACAGTCTTCCAATCTGTAAGAATTTCTAAAATGGCTTAAAACTGTTTGATATTCCACCTACCAGGATCTGTGGTCTAGGCTCCCTTCCCTTTAAACTGCCTGGGGGACTCCTTTGACTAACGTAGCATATACATACAGTGGAAATGAAGCCTTGCAACTTCTGAAGTGGGCTCATAAAGGTGATGTAACTTCTGCTTGGTCCTCTTGCAATACTCACTTCCTGGAAGCTTCCTCTTGGGATGTTCCTGCTCCAGCTATCTCCTTGGAATCCAGCCCCCACACTGAGGGAAGCCCAAGACACATGAAAACACCAGGCACTTGACCCAGCCTTCAGTCATCCAAGTGCAGGTGCCAGACAGATGTGTGAATAAACTTCCAAAAAATTCCAGACTTCAGCCATTCAAGTCATTCATAACCTTTTTGAGCTGACTCAGCTCAGACCCCCAGAAATCTGAAACAATAAACAGTCAACCTCACAGAACACTGCCTGAATTCCTGACCCACAGACTCCTAGAGCATGGTAAAATGGCTTCTTTACTATCCTTTCTCAGAGTCAGTTTAACCCAGAAACAATAAAACTGACCTGTGACTTTAGCTGATGAAAAAGTCCTTTTAAGCTGCACAGGTAAAAATACCTGTCTCATTCCTCCAAGCCATATCCAGATCACTGGCAAATCCTGCAGATGTTTCCTTCAGGAGGCATCAGAGTTTAACATCTAGACGTCATCTCTTCTGATAACCTTCATCTCTTGACAGCATTCCGGCAGAGGCCTTTAAACAGGTCTGCTTGCTTCTGTCATTGCTGCTGCCCCTTTCTTTCAACAGTTGATACCCAGCAAAGCCGTTGAAATGATTCTTTAAAGAGTCAGATTGTTATGCTTCTGTTCACTGTTCTCATCCTGAAAATGGCTCAAATGGCCCCTTATGACGAACACCGTTACGATGTCTACTGTATCTTTCTCAGTGCCTTCTCCCCTCCCCCCACTCTGATTCCATAGTACTTCCCGCCTTGCTTTGCGTGAATGCACTGAGCACGTTCCTCTTCTGGGTCCTCACAGGTGCTTGTTCTCTGCATGGACTGTTCTTCTCTGTTTTCTGGGTGGCTACTGAGCTTTCCTCCTTCAAGCCCCGACTCAGTGTCTATTCTTTAATTAAAGCAGGATTTATCTGTATCACATTTTCCCCTCTTATGCAACTCACTTTTTTTTTATTAAAAATGTTTTAAATTTCATAACACCACTATCTAACATGTTAGATGACCTAATCATTTCAAATGTCTGGTCTGACTGTTATTTGTCTTCTTTAACCAGAATGTAGCTCCATGAGGGTCAGGACCAGTTTGCCTTTTGCCTGTATCTCAAGCACAGAGGCAGTGGCTAGCACACAGAAAGTACTCAGTAATAATATTTCTGAAGTGAATTAATGGGAATTATTACTTAAATTTTAATTGCCATTTGTTTGAGTGCCTACCATAATTTTGCTGTGTGATATTTTTGTGAATTCATTACAATAAAGTGATTTTACTTAATAAAACAATTTCCCAAGAATCAGAAAAATTTACAATTGGTAAATTTAAAAAACTGCAAAGTAGCAACATTTGAACTAATTTTTATAAAAGTACTATGCTTTATTTTATTTTATTATTTTTATTTTGTGCATATGAGTGGATTGCCTGAACGTATGTAAACACCCATGTTGTGCAATGCCCACGGAGGTCAGAAAAGGGTGTTGGATCTCTGGGAACTGGAGTTATGGATGGTTGCTAGCAGCCATGTGGGTGCTGGGAACAAAACCTGGGTCCTCCCTTTGCAAGAGCAGTCAGCACTCTTAACCACTGAGCTATCTCTCCAGCCCCCTAAAAGTGGCATTATTAATAAAACCTTATTCACATTACTAGCAAGTAATTCAATTTTAAAGTTTTAGGTAGTTTGTTTTTTGTAGGACAGTTCCTACAAATTGGCATCAATTCCAAAATAATGAAAATAAAAATACAACTTTTTTGAGAGTATACTCTAAGTGAATTTATAATGTCTACCTTACTTCTTTCCCCTAAATACTTTATATGTAGCAAATTAAATTACATTAGCTCAATATTATGATAATGTTAGGAAGACAAACTTATCTATTAAAAACAAATAAGTGAATCACATTCTATATTCATAATTTCCTTTCCACTTGTTTTCAGATTTACATTTTAATACTGCATGAAAAACTGTTACTGCATCAGATTTGCTGCTTACTAGATGCAGACTGGCCTAGAGTTTAAGGACAAACATCATTCTTAATTGGTACTAAAAATATCATTTAAGTGTGTTAGAATCCATTGGAAACACTGTGAATTTTCTACACAAGAAGTTCTATGGAAGAATCTAGAGATGATTATTGCTTTGTTTTTGAATTTAGAAGTCTTCAGGTAGAAAGGCTGTATTTTTTAGCTATAGGTTTCACACATTTGATAGGTCTTAACAAGCATTTAAAAAGAGTGTCAATGTGGTCACAGGACATGGAGAAATCAAACTGGTACTGCTTAGGAAGCTTCCTCCCCGATGACTAGCTTTCATGGTACTGGAATTGGTATGAAGTCTGCTGGGCATCAACAGTCTTACTCAGCTGTGCCCTGTAAGCTATAGTAACAACCAGTGTGGCAACATATGCCCATGGGCACAATATTGGCAGGACTGTTAGGAGGGTAACTAACTACTTTCTAATTGGATTTAAAGCATGATCATCAGAAGAAAACACATGCCTGGCACTGTGAATCTGACCAAGAACCCATGGTAGGGGAGTTCATAGGTCACAGGGGTGGACCTACTCCTATTATTTTGCTCAGTGGATATAGAGTCAAAGATATATATCTCTATGCCCATAGCTTAACACAGCTCTCAGATCCTATCAGAGAAATTTCTTTGTGTAGTGGATGGTGGTTAACACAGAAAATCACAACTGGTCAGAGTGCAGAAAGTAAGTGTCTGCTGAGAGCTAAGCCACAAATGGGACATCTATATCACATCCCTCCTCAAGGCTCAGGGATCACAGCCAAAGAGGCGACAAAGAACGTTTGTAAGAGTCAAAGGTCAGGGAATTTTGGGAGTAAAAAGGTATCTCCTGAATGTGACAGGACTGTTGTACCCATGAGCTCACAGCAGCTATGGTTGCCTGCCCAAGACCTGCATGAGATCAAACCAGTCAACATTCTAGCATGGAAGGGGGGAGGGGCTCATGAAACCCCAGCCCTAGTTGAGATGCTATTGACAGTTGAGGGCTTCTGAAGGAGGGAGAGTCAGTTTTCATTAAGGGTGCAGCCTGTTAGGTCAACCATGTTCCACTGGATGGCTCCACATCCATGAACACACAGGCAGCACAAAATGGACTCCATGGAATGTTTCCATAACACAAAAGAAGGACACCGAGTTGGATATAGTTAGGGAGGTAGGAGGTGGATCTGGGAGGGACTAGATAGAGGAGAGAGAGAGTATGACATATAACCACTGGATGGGCTGCCTAGACTCCAGTGGATGCATTTACACTGAAGGACATTTGAGTACAAATGCCTGAATGAATAGGACTTAGCATGTATGGTAGAGTGCATAGGGTTCAGTGGGGGGAATGGAGGGAGGCATGGATGGGGTAGGGAGTCTGGATTTGAGTGGGAAATGTTGTATGAAATTTAAAAAGATCAACTAAAAAGTTACCTAAAAATCTCTCTCTATATATGAAATTCTTAAAGAGTAAATAAGAATATTATACATATTCTTTATTTATATATAAGTGTGACTGAGAGAAGAAAATAATAGAAAAGTCTTAATGCATTGTAGGAGTAAGTTGTGTTTCAGGTGTGTGTGTGTGTGTGTGTGTGTCTATGTGGGGCGTACAGGGCTTACTATATAATATGCTTGTAAATGTGTTTTTCATGAGATTTATGATCAAATTAAAAATTATTTTTGGAAGTTCCATACCATTATAAAGTATAATTGATCATATTTACCCAGTACTGCATCCCTTCAACTGTCCTTAGTTCTCACTGACCTCCCTCTTTTTCTTTTGGTCTTTTTTTTTTGAAGACAGGGTCTCCCTGTAGTCCCCCACAGCTGGCCTGGAACACACTGTGTAGACTAAGCTGGACTGGAACTCATAGAGATCTACCTGCCTCTGCCACCCAAGCCCTGGGATTAAAGGTGTGCA
The DNA here is from genome assembly GCF_000622305.1 of Nannospalax galili. Lineage (NCBI taxonomy): Eukaryota > Metazoa > Chordata > Mammalia > Rodentia > Spalacidae > Nannospalax > Nannospalax galili. The sequence goes on along the minus strand of NW_008360326.1, from coordinate 13,333,930 downwards.
CTACCACACTGGACCCTCATGTTCTCTTTTTATGTTTTGTTATTAATAATCCTCTGAGTCCAGTTATTGCTGCCCATAAGCACATGGGTGTGTGGCCATCCACTGGGGGGGGATGGCATGAGCAATCTATCAGTAGTCACATCCCCAAAGTAGGGTGAGTCTCCCCTCCCTCAACAGCCATCAACCACCAATAACTCCTCAGCTAGGGATGGGGCCTCAAGGGCCCCTTCCTCATCCATGCTGGAATTTTGTCTGGTTTGATCTTGTGCAGGTGACAACAGTAGCTGTGAGTTGATGTGTGCAAGATCCAGGTTCTTTCCTGAAGTCAGCATTTCGCAGCTTTCCTCCCCATCCACTGACTCTTATATTCTTTCTGTTCCCTTTTCTGAGACATTCCTTGAGCCTTAGATGGAGGGAGGTTGATATAGATGACCCATCTACAGCTGAGTACTCAAAGTTATTTTTATCTGGCATTTTATGGTAAAACATGTTAAAGTCACTGAAGTAGACTTGTAAAAGATGCTGGAAGTCTAATCTGCATATATTGGGCAATAGCCTCACCTACATGGCTTAGCATCTCTAAAACTCCTGGGAATAGGAGTGGGAAATAAAGTGCACATTGATTCACAGAGAACTTGGTTTAAGAGGGTCAGATATGGGATGAAGAAAGTTTTGATTTTATTAAATTCCTAGGTGATTCTGATGTCATCAACTCTGCCCAAAGTGACTGTACAATACACTAGATAGCAATGTCACTGCAAATTTCTTGAGTTCACAGGAACCTTCCTAATCACAGCAAGTTAATCTTTCTAGGTTTTTAGTCAGCAGTGAGCCTCAATCTGAGAAACTATTTTTTAAAAAAGATTTTAAGAAATAGAGTAGATATAATTGTTAGCTTTATAGTTGAGGAGAGTGTGTGAGAAAAATAAGGGTGTGGAGGTGAGACAGTGTTACTGTGCCAGTGCAGAGACCCAGCCTATATAGTAGAAGACATTGCTGAAATTTTACATTAAAAAACTCAATCAACTATTCAAATGTAAATCTTTCAGACAAATGTCACCTATGGACTTAAATCTCCAGAAGACAAAAAAGACCAATCAGTAGAATTCCTGAAGTGGAAAAACTGAATTATGTCATTGGGTTTTAACTTGGCCCCTTTCCTCCAACCTCACCCATGTGTTCATTTCATGCTTTATTTATATACAAAATGGTGAATGTTTTGAGATTGTTGAGGGGATTACAGTCTCTCTGAAATCCTGGGTGAGAGTTCAGTTCCTTCACCTCCCCTGAGTTCTCCAGGATACAATGCAGTGTGAAATCAAGATTGAGGGTGGTGACGGATTCTCACCAGCTGTTTGCCAGCAATTGATTTTTCTCAAAGCTGCTATGAGACTCATCCAGGCATGGGCCATTGCCTGCTCCACCCAGCTGTAGCGAACAGTTCTCCGACAGAGACCTTTGTTTAATAGCTAAGCTGCAAGTTCCTGTGATTCTATAGTATCGAATTAAAGATTTTTCCCTTTGTGCTTAAACCCATACTTCTTACATTTCATTGTAAATAGGAGTTTCCCACAATGCTGCTTTATATGAAGATGTTTGTACTACAATATCTACACAGTAGGAGTTGCATGCGGTCAGAAATCTACATGTAATATTTTAATTATACCTTGGAAAGAGCAACTCTTCATGCTTGTCAAAGAGATTCAATGCCTGTGATTGAACAGAGAAGTCCCCAAGCAGTGACAGCTCAGTCAAGTAGAATGTTTATTGCTGCTGTGCTCTTTGAATGTGTATAATGCTGTGATGCAAGTACCCCGCTTGCATCCCTCAGCACCCTATTATTGTGGCTTTCAATTTATCAGCAGTCATTAGAACTCAGCAGAATCAGCAGCACTGGGGATATGTTAACAACACAGTCCTTTGGCCTCCCTTCACCTTTGAACACAAGGTCTTCATGTTAAGATAATCTTCAGGTCTGAGAAGCCCCTACCTACTGGATTCTGATGCCAAATGTGGCATTTCCATTCATTTTTAATTCTCCTTTTTAATCCAAATCGATGAAAGATTTTAATCCCAAGAGGAAAAGTTATTAAGGATAGAGGCACCTTTCAGACTACAAATTGTGTTGGCTGTGAGCTGATGACTTTTAAGTCAGAAAGCAATTGATTGCTATGTAACCTCAGTCACCTTGTGCCTGCTTTTCTACAAAGGAGGCCACCATGCTGTCTAATTGCATTTACTCCTTCACATCTTCACTGTAAGCTTCTTGTGGGCAACATTATGCCTCAGGTAGCTAAGAGTTCGGTGCCTGGCCTAACGCCTAACTACACAAGTAGGTGCTCCAAAAACATGAATGTGGAGAAAACCTGATCATCACTAGATAAGTTGCAGCTACCCGTGGAGTTTAAGCTTATGGTTCCTCTCCTCTATAAAGATTTCTCCAGTTATTTCATCCACATGGGCTCCATCTGCTTAAGTAACTGCCTGCCAGGTACTTGGTATCTGGCATGTGTGTGCACACACGTTTATGTCTCAACTATTTTATATTTTGCATAATCTTCATACATTTCACTGTCATTTACTCTATCAAAACTGCAAGAATCTATCTCACATGACTTGGATTGTCTGGAAGAGCAGGCATTCAAATATCTGTAACTCTATAGGTCTATCAAAAAAGTCCTTCAGTGAAAAAATCCACATTTTTATTTGACTTCAAGCACTGTCAAAATTAATTCTGAGATCCTAATGCTTAAACAGTCCCTTTATTACTGACCCATTCATAGTAAGGAAAGTGTCTATTTTGATACAAAGTGCTTTAATAACTTTTTAATTATTTTTTTGATTTTATAACTTTCAAAGGTTAGTTACATATCTTCACTGTTCTTAATGAATATATGTAATAACAGACATTTTGCATGATTTTTCCATTTTAAAGCCAATTGAACATTTGTTAATCAAAAGTGCACCTATAACCTGCAAAATTTTTTAACTTTTACATTTATAACCGTGTTCATGATGTCCATTTAGCTCTAGCAAGGTTTCTAGTGAATTTTGGTGTTGTTTGAAAATGGTTTTCCTTATTCATTTCACAAATTGTCTTTAACTGTCCTATAGATGGCAGCATTGAGCAACGTATCTTGTTAATAGGTTGCTTTTCTGAGCCTGTGAATTTTCTGTTAGCAGTAAAATTTTCATAAAGTGTATTCCATTACAGTACACCACAAGACTAATATAGCACAAGGTGACAGGATAATCTATGTATCTTCTCAACATTACTTGACTTAGATTTCAGAAAAGCCTGTCTTTCTATTCTGTATACTGAATCAAATGCGAACTTGCATTTCCAGTTATCTCAGCCCATTAATAAAAAAACGTAGAGAGCAACTGAACTTACTATAGTATAATTTAAATATTAGCCACCTTAAACATTAGTAGTAAAACATTAGTAAGGGGGGAGAGGCAATAAGTGACATCCACCGATTTCTGAATACTCTGTCCAATAATCTGATGTGTGTGTGGTGTGTTTGTATGTGTGTGTCTGTGTGTATGTATGTGTGTGGTGTATGTTTGTGTGTCACGTGTGTGTGTGACTGGCAACTCAAACCCAGAGCCTTGGTCGCCTCACGATGTGTGCTCTGCCATTGAATTTCATCTTCAGTCTGATCTCTATAAAGCATTTCTATCAAACATGGTGTTTTCAAAGTAGAAATTCCTCATCGCCATTTATATATATATAAAATCTTTTATAATAACAATTAGTTTCATATAATCAAAATATTAACCTGTGAAGATAAATTGTAAAATTTTTCCAGATTTAATTGTTCTTTCGGTTTTCCCCTCTTCTAGAATAATAGTTCTTTATCCCCTTTATTTTGCTAATTTTTGTTTGGTTTTAGTGGGGGATAGAGGGCAGGGAGAAGGTCATTTAAAAAGTGATTTGGATTGCTTTCCTACAAAATGTGAAATACCTGGTCTCTGCTCCTCCTCCAGTGCTAAACATCAAACCTATAAAAAGCCCTTTGGCCTTATCTGGATTACACTGTTACCAGTAAACAGCTGTGTTATTATCTTTGGGTTTTTTCTTGCGTCAGTGAAAACCTCCCGGCGTTACTCTTCTTCTCCAACTTCAGGTCTCTACTTCGTATATTCTCCCTCCTCTAAAGCACTTTATTCTCTCAGAGTTCGATTCCTGTCATTGCTGCCTCGTTATCATTTCCAAATGATCTGCTATTTATAGCTTTGTTGTAGTGGGCACGTGTGCCCACATCACCAAGCTGGCAAAGGAAAAGAGGGAGGGCTTTCAAGTCAACTTGTGTACCCAGATAACACATTAACCAGGTCTACAAGAGCCTGTGTGATGAGGGAGAAGGGGAGAGGAGAAACGGGAGACTCGCAGACTGCGTGGGGAGACGGCCTTCTGCAGATGCGGGATACCCCAACCCCCGTACCGCAACCCGCTGAATGGCGCCTGTTTTATTTTTTCCCCTTAGTATGATTTGCAACCTATGTGGGTACCCTCATCGTCTCCTCCACCGCTGCTGTGCAGGATGTGAAAGACAAGCCGCCCGGCCAATCATCAGGCGGCTCCAGGAAATTCGCCCTACCCCCTCGCTCGGCATTAGGCTAAGGAACGCTCCCCCCCAACCAACACCCCCCCTTCCTCCCTCCCTCCCAAGCCAGATAGTTTTGTGCATTGAGCATGCCCAGCGCCTTGACTACTGCGTCTCCCTAAGAGCACCCTGCAGTGCCTGAGACGTGGAGGCTGAGGGGGTCCCCGGCGTAGAAAAGGAGGTGGGAACCTCGAAAGGCCCAGGGCTGGAGTGGGAAAATACGACAGTAATAAGTTCAGTGACAGTCGTCACCTTTGTGGGTCTTTGATGCCAGCTGGGCAAGGCAGGAATATCCTGACTGTTTATAGGTCACCTTAAAAAAACAAAAAAACACCAAACCCAAAACAACTTTAGGGAGCTTTTGCTTGTGGCAAGACTAATACAGCGAAGAAACCGAGTAACAGGCTCTGCAACTAGGCTGAAGCCTCTTCTCATCACGAAGTGCCCATTCTGTACTGCAGAGCTGGCACCATCCTCGTCTCCCGCTTATCCTTGTGGTCAAGGTTAAAAATTTATAGGGTGGTTCAATGGGCGTGGAAGATGTGTATGAAACAAACATTTCTGCCAATATTTGCGCAGTAGGGGTTTGGCCTTATGAACCCTCTGAAGGTCTTCAACATCTTTTTGATAAAGAAGACAAATAGACTTGAGAATGTGACGAGGGGCGTCCATTTCCTCACCCCCAGGCCCTCCTCTGGGTGTGGATCCCCGCTCACCTGGACCGGAGAGGGGGGAGAGGTTGAAATTGCGATATTTACATTTTTTTTTCTCCCTAATTGATCCGAAGCTAATCCCAGCAGTGCCGGGCGTTGAGAGGTTTCCCCGGGATCCCGGTTCTCAGTATGGAGAGCCCCTAACGCCGCAACCATTGCCCTTGGGCGTCCCCGCGTTCTTTCTAGGTACCCCAAGGCAGCCATCCCGGGACTCAAAGGTGGAAGACCGGCCCGAGAAATCCCTTAGGAAAACCTTACAGAAAATGCAGATCCCCTTACCCTGGGCCTCTCACCCCTAAACCGAAATCCAGCTCGCTGTCGGGGTCGCTCTTACCTGTTGGGCGCAAGGCAACCGCGTCCCCTCCTCCCCGGCCCTCCCACTCGGGTCTCTGCAGCCGCAGT
>NW_008360326.1:13301921-13326253 GCF_000622305.1 Nannospalax galili | reverse complement strand
CGCTGCGGCACGGCCGGGGGGCGGAGAGGGGCGGGCGCGGGGCGGGTTCGGCCGGAATGTAGAGAGAGGGAGAGAAGGAGAGAGCGAGCGAGAGACCCAAGCTGGAGCCTCCCGGCGGTGGCCGGCCTGCCGAGCGCACAGGCTCCGTCACGTGTTTTTCTCCTCCCGAGTGAGACGGCGGCGCGGTCGGAGGGGGGCGGGGCGCGCGGGGCGGGTTCGGCCGGAATGTAGAGAGAGGGAGAGAAGGAGAGAGCGAGCGAGAGACCCAAGCTGGAGCCTCCCGGCGGTGGCCGGCCTGCCGAGCGCACAGGCTCCGTCACGTGTTTTTCTCCTCCCGAGTGAGACGGCGGCGCGGTCGGAGGGGGCTGGCGCGCTGTGCCAGACGCCGCCGCCGCTTGTTTTGGTTGGGGCTCTCGGCAAGTCTCGGAGGAGAAGGAGGAGGAGGGAGAAGTAACTGCAGCGGCACCCCCCGTCTCCCTCCCCTGGTCCCTCCCTCCTCCCCTGCCGACTGGAGCTAGGGGCAGGGATGAGCCCGTCCCTCTGGACCGTCCTCGGCTTCCCCGGCTGCCCAGTAGCGTTGCGGGTGGAAAAGTCACTCTCCCCGCCCGCCGAGACAGGCTCGAATGCGCTCTGCAGAGGACGCGTCCTCGGGCGGCGGCGGCGGCAGCAGCAACAGCCGCAGCGCCGCGGTCTCTGCGACTGAGCTGGTATTTGGGCGGCGGGTGGCGGCGGGGACGGTTGGGGGTGGGAGGAGGCGGAGGAGGAGGCGAGGAAGGAGGAGGAGGGAGAACCCCGTGCAACGTTGGGACTTGGCAGCCCGCCTCCCCCTGCCCAAGGATATTTAATTTGCCTCGGGAATCGCTACTTGCAGAGGGGAACTCAGTAGGGACGGCGCGCGCGCCTGGAGGGCCGAGCGGGGACTCTACCGCCGCTGCCTCCTGGTGCGGGACTCGATCGGGGGTGGCGAGAGATGCTTCTCTGCTCCTTCCCGGCTGCGGCGACTCCGAGGACACTTGGCTTTTCGGAAGATCGTGGCTGAGCTCACCCCAGACTCACTGCCTTCCCTCCTGGACATGAACCGCCCTTAAACTCCAGTCAGTCGGGCTGTCTTCCTTGGCTCAGCCGCTACGTCCTCCTCCGGCGGCCCCTCCCCAGCGCAGGGGGCGGCGGATTTGGGAGTCCCGGTTTCTGCTGCCTCCAGCCCCGAGTGCATGTGCCGGGCCGCATCGGCCACCCTCCGCCCCCCACCCAGTTTTTCGGCGCCTCCCTCGGCTCCGCGGCAGTGGCGGCGGCATGGCGAGCCCTCCGGATACTGATGGCTTCTCGGACGTGCGCAAGGTGGGCTACCTGCGCAAACCCAAGAGTATGCACAAGCGCTTTTTCGTGCTGCGGGCTGCCAGCGAGGCCGGGGGCCCGGCGCGACTGGAGTACTATGAGAACGAGAAGAAGTGGCGCCACAAGTCGAGCGCCCCCAAACGCTCGATCCCCCTCGAGAGCTGTTTCAACATTAACAAGCGAGCTGACTCCAAGAACAAGCACCTGGTGGCTCTCTACACCCGGGACGAGCACTTTGCCATTGCCGCGGATAGCGAGGCCGAGCAGGACAGCTGGTACCAGGCTCTCCTGCAGCTGCACAACCGAGCAAAGGCCCACCATGACGCAGCCCCCGGAGGAGGCGGCGGTAGCTGCAGCGGCAGCTCCGGCCTCGGGGAGGCAGGGGAGGACTTGAGCTATGGAGACACGGGCCCAGGACCTGCGTTCAAGGAGGTCTGGCAGGTGATCCTCAAACCCAAAGGCCTGGGTCAGACAAAGAACTTGATTGGCATCTACCGCCTCTGCCTGACCAGCAAGACCATCAGCTTCGTGAAGCTGAACACCGACGCAGCCGCTGTGGTGCTGCAGCTGATGAACATCAGACGCTGCGGCCACTCCGAGAACTTCTTCTTCATCGAGGTGGGCCGTTCAGCAGTGACAGGGCCTGGCGAGTTCTGGATGCAGGTAGATGACTCCGTGGTGGCCCAGAACATGCACGAGACCATCCTAGAGGCGATGCGGGCCATGAGTGATGAGTTTCGCCCTCGAAGCAAGAGTCAGTCTTCGTCCAATTGCTCCAACCCCATCAGCGTCCCCCTCCGCAGACACCATCTCAACAATCCTCCACCCAGCCAGGTGGGGCTGACCCGCCGATCGCGCACCGAGAGCATCACTGCCACCTCTCCTGCCAGCATGGCGGGAGGGAAGCCAGGCTCCTTCCGCGTGCGCGCCTCCAGCGATGGCGAAGGCACCATGTCCCGCCCGGCCTCGGTGGACGGCAGCCCCGTGAGTCCTAGCACCAACAGGACCCACGCCCATCGGCATCGTGGTAGCTCCAGGCTGCACCCCCCACTCAACCACAGCCGTTCCATCCCGATGCCTTCTTCTCGCTGCTCACCTTCAGCCACCAGCCCAGTTAGTCTGTCGTCCAGTAGCACCAGTGGCCACGGCTCCACCTCAGACTGTCTCTTTCCCCGGCGGTCCAGTGCCTCTGTGTCCGGCTCTCCCAGCGATGGCGGTTTCATTTCTTCTGATGAATATGGCTCTAGTCCCTGTGATTTCCGAAGTTCCTTCCGTAGTGTCACTCCAGATTCCCTGGGCCACACCCCACCGGCACGGGGCGAGGAGGAGCTGAGCAACTATATCTGCATGGGTGGCAAGGGGACCTCCACTTTGGCTGCCCCCAATGGTCACTACATTTTGTCTCGGGGTGGCAATGGTCACCGTTACATCCCAGGAGCTAACTTGGGGACAAGCCCAGCCTTGACTGGGGAGGAAGCCGCCAACGCTGCAGATCTGGATAACCGCTTTCGGAAGAGAACCCACTCAGCAGGGACATCGCCAACCATTTCTCACCAGAAGACCCCCTCACAGTCCTCTGTGGCTTCTATTGAGGAATATACAGAGATGATGCCAACCTACCCACCAGGAGGGGGCAGTGGAGGCCGACTGCCCAGTTACCGGCATTCTGCCTTTGTGCCCACCCACTCCTATCCCGAGGAGGGGCTAGAGATGCCCGCCTTAGAGCGTCGTGGTGGCCACCATCGTCCAGACTCCACCCTCCACACTGATGATGGCTACATGCCCATGTCCCCAGGGGTGGCTCCAGTACCCAGCAACCGAAAAGGAAATGGAGACTATATGCCCATGAGCCCCAAGAGTGTATCTGCCCCACAGCAGATCATCAACCCCATCAGACGCCACCCTCAGAGAGTTGACCCCAATGGCTACATGATGATGTCCCCCAGTGGCAGCTGCTCTCCTGACATTGGAGGCCGGTCCAGCAACAACAGCAGTGCAGCCCCTTCTGGGAGCAGCTATGGGAAGCTATGGACAAATGGCGTAGCAGGCCATCATTCTCATGCCCTGACTCATGCCAAACCTGTAGAGAGCAGCGGTGGCAAACTCTTGCCTTGCACAGGTGACTACATGAACATGTCCCCAGTGGGGGACTCCAACACTAGCAGCCCCTCAGACTGCTACTACGGCCCAGAGGACCCCCAGCACAAGCCTGTACTCTCTTACTACTCCTTACCAAGGTCCTTTAAGCACACCCAGCGCCCCAGGGAGTCAGAGGAGGGTGCTCGGCACCAGCATCTTCGCCTCTCCTCCAGCTCCGGTCGCCTTCTCTACACTGCAACTGCGGAAGACTCTTCCTCTTCTACCAGCAGTGACAGTGTTGGTGGGAGTTACTGTGGGGCTAGGCCCCACCACCATGTCCTGCAGCCCCATCTTCCTCGAAAGGTGGACACAGCTGCTCAGACCAACGGCCGCCTGCCTCGGCCCACAAAGCTATCCCTGGGGGATCTCAAGGCCAGCACCTTACCTCGGGCTCGAGAGCAACAGCAACAGCCACAACAAACTCCGCTGCACCCTCCTGAGCCCAAGAGTCCAGGGGAATATGTGAATATTGAATTTGGGAGTGACCAGCCTGGCTATTTAGCTGGCCCCATGACTTCCCGTAGCTCCCCTTCTGTTCGGTGTCCACCCCAGCTCCAGCCAGCTCCCAGAGAGGAAGAGACTGGCACTGAGGAGTACATGAACATGGACTTGGGGCCAGGCCGGAGGGCAGCCTGGCAGGAGAGTGGTGGGGAGATGGGCAGAGTGGGCCCGGCACCTCCAGGGGCTGCCACTGCTAGCAGGCCTACCCGGTTGGTGCCCAGTAGCCGGGGTGACTACATGACCATGCAGATGGGTCATCCTCGTCAGAGCTACGTGGATACCTCTCCAGTGGCCCCTGTCAGCTATGCTGACATGCGGACAGGCATTGCTACAGAGGAGGTGAGCCTGCCTAGAGCCACAGCAGCTGCTCCCTCGTCGTCTTCCACAGCCTCTGCTTCTCCCGCTGCGCCTCAAGGAGCAGCTGAGGTAGCTGCTCGCTCTTCCCTGCTGGGGGGTCCTCAGGGACCTGGGGGCATAAGCGCCTTCACCAGGGTGAACCTCAGTCCTAACCGCAACCAGAGTGCCAAAGTGATCCGAGCAGACCCACAAGGGTGCCGGAGGAGGCATAGCTCCGAGACATTCTCCTCAACCCCTACTGCCACCCGGGCTGGCAACACTGTGCCCTTTGGAGCAGGGGCTGCAGTAGGGGGCGGTGGCGGGGGCAGCAGCAGTGAGGATGTAAAACGCCACAGCTCTGCATCATTTGAAAACGTGTGGCTGAAACCTGGGGAGCCAGGGGGAGCTCCCAAGGAGCCGACTCAAGTGTGTGGGGCTGCTGCAGGGGTGGAGAATGGACTTAACTACATAGACCTGGATTTGGTCAAGGACTTCAAACAGCGCCCTCAGGAGCGCCCCCCTCAACAGCAGCCCCCATCTTCCCCAGCCCCTCACCAGCCCCCGGGCTGCAGTGAGGCGAGCCCCACCAGCCGCTCCAGCGAGGAATTAAGCGCCTATGCCAGCATCAGCTTTCAGAAGCAGCCAGAGGACCGTCAGTAGCTCAACTGGACATCACAGCAGGTGCGTTTCATGCTGGCAGAATCAGAAGACAAAAGTGTTTTCACCCTAATGCTTAAATTGTGTTCTTCACCTCTGTCCCTTCTCACTCCTTCCTATAGTGTTTTTGGGGAAGATACACTTTCAGGTGGGGGAGGGTCAGGGGACACATGCTCACCCCCCCATGACATCTGGCAGATAATCAAAGAAATGTATTGGCACAGCTGCAGAAGGGCTTCTGTATTTGAGAATACCCAAGTGCTTCCTGCAGTATTTTAAGACTTACACTCTGTAATACCAGTTCTGAGGTTTGTAAAGTTCATGGACAATTTTACAATACTTGTTAATACAAGGACTTAAAGCCTTCATTTAAGATCCTTTCTCAGAGTTCTGGAGGGTGATCTTACCTAGTGGCTGTATGTACTTTTGCTCAGTGTTTGCACATCACCCAAACAGTATAAACAGCAACACTTTTTATTCAGGCTGTCCTAAAAAGATTCAAGAGTAAGAGCTTTTTAGGCACACATATTTAGAGAGAAATACTTATCTATCTCCGATCTCTAGAGAAAGTAATTATGGGTGACATTTTCTTTTTGTTCTCATACCAAGATTCATGAAATGTTTTCCACACATGTACCCACCATCTCACAGGCATGGCCACTTTTATACAGGATATGCAATAAACTGCATGCGTCTGGGACCCATTATGAGTTAAGAGTTACGGAAGTTCATCCCAGTCTGTCTGCAGTTGTCTTCTTTTGCATGGAGGCAACACATACACATCATTTGGGGGGGGGCGTACTGAACATCTTTTGTAAAATTACATAACATTTTTGATGGTGAAAAGAACATACATCAAGTCAGGGAAAGGAGGTTGTTTTGGTTTGTGCTGAACCTAGGGACAGAACTGCATACTCTTCCCTTGTAGGATATTTGTTTTCCTTTAAGTTCAAGAATAGGTGCCTCAGAAATATTGAAAATTGGCTTTAGGTCATCTGTGGCCAAGGCTGTATTGAAAATGAGAAACATTTGTAATAGGAAATTAGCCTGTCCTTAGTTCTGTGAGTCTATTTTCTGGCAGTCATTGTGGGTAGAAGAGAGCAGTGTCGTTCCCAAATAATGTGATGAGTTGGCAATGCAGAAGTTACCAGCATTTGGAAACACTTTATTCTGACAAACCGATTACCTTGTGAATTTTATATATGCTTCACGGAAAGGGCTTTCAAAAGCATTTATCCTTCTTAATAAGCCTCTATTCATAAGAAACTAATTTGTGCCTTGGGCTTTTATCAATAGGAAATAATAATACATAATAGAAGTATTTATTATTATGTGGTCAAGATGGTCTTGAGGCTGCGTCCAATACCTGTCATTCTCTATTTCATAGAACTAAACAGAGGCACATGAACATTAAAATTAAGATTTTGTGTGATATGTTATGAAAAATATTGGTTTTTTTTTTTTCTTTCAAACATTTGTTTTCATCATTCACTAGAGCACAGAGATTTTGATTGTGTCCCTACCAACATAAAATTTTTGGTTATTTCCAAGAATGTTTTTGAGAGTTAAAAATCCCTGCAACACTGGCATTTTTACAGTGCTTCACTTATGAAGGGGAACTTGAAGAAAATTCAGCAAAACTGAAATTTGAGATTTAAAGGAGATTTTTTTTTTTAAAAAAAAAAAAAAGGAAAAAAAAAAAAACAAAACCCTTTTCCCCTCATTTGTTTTCTAAATTTGCCTAGGTTTCCTTTTACATAAGAGAATAAACCAAATAGCCAATTTTCATTTTTAAGAAAAAGACTTAAAAGAAAATCCTCCTTAGGTGGCAAGTACACTATGACCCCCCCTCTCAAATTTAATCTTCAACTTTCCATTCTTAACTTTCCTAGAGAAAAATGATGTTCTAGAAAAATCAGTTAGGCCTCTTGCAATCCTGTAATGACAATATACCATACTTTGCCAAATGCCAGAAAAAGTATTCTACAATGTGTATCTATAAGATGTGAATGTGTGTGCATGTGTATGGTGTGTTATAGGCACAGCAGCCAATCCTTCCAGGTGCATTCAGACCCTCAATTGTGACTGCTTTTGCTAAGTTTAAAGGTGTTACCTGCTAGTCAATTATTCTCAGAAGCTGAAGGAGATCAGACCTGCCAGGGGCTAACAGCTTCTGCTCAGAGTGTCCGGTAGCTGTGCCTCTGCCACCCTTATCCTTGCCTCTTCTTCCCACCTCTGGGATGAAACCTGCAAAGTGATGAAAGGCACAGAACTGCTGAGAGTGCTTCCTCCAGCCCCTCCTTTAAACAGCTGGGTTTGTTTAGGATGTTTCTCTGGCCCTTCAAGGAGAGTGGTCTATGAAGCATTTAGCTCTTGTGTTTAGGACTGGACTGATCCAACCGTCTTCGCGATGCCTCTTTTCTCTGGTCCATGGCTGGGTCACCCCCAACTTAGCTGTGAACTGCTAGGTTGTGTTGTAGAAATCTTCCCCTCCCATTCTCTTTGTTTTCCACCTCCTACTTCATGGTCCTGGCGCTGCCCCGTTTCTGTTTTCCTTCTTCTCACAGTACAGTACTTGTGGCCTACTCCCTTCATGGGTTAACCAAGAACCCAAGGAAACGGATTTTCTGGGCCTCTGGATGGTGACCCAGCTACCTTTGACCAGCATTTATGCCTCAGATTTGCCTTTTAATGTTGAAACTGCAGCCTGGCAGGAAGAGCAGGCAGGATTTTGCGCACACACTCTTGAGCCATCCCTCTGGGGTTCTGTTTTTGTCCTTTTGTTATGGGCCCTTTAAATAGAGAATTTTGCCATTCTCTTCCTCTCCCTGTTTTTCCCTGCTGCCATCTCGGATTTCAAGCCTCCCCGGCTGCTTCCCCTTCCCTCCCCCTCGCCCCCTGTGGCCTTCGGAGCTGACGCTAACCCTGTGGGCCCTGGCACTTTCCCTCTTCCCGGGTCACCTCCGCTTCCTGCATTCCTCTCTTTATTTGGCTCTCCGCTTCCCGCCCCTCCTCCGAGCCCCCTCGCGCGCGGGGTTGGGGAGTCCGCCCTCCAGGCTCCCGCCCCCGCTCGTCTCGGTAGTCGCCGGCGACCGGGCCCCTTCTCGGGCAGAGAGGGTGGTGGTGGCGGCGGAGAGGGCGCAGCGCCTGGTGCTGATTGGCCCTCGCCAGCGTGAGTGACGGCTGCGGGGCGGGGCCGGGGCGGGGCCTCGGCCGGGAAGGTTTGGAGCGGGCATCCGCGGCTGCAATCTCCCACCCCTCGAGGTCCACCCGTTTCCGTCTGGCTCCTGAAAAGCTGAGCCAGATCCTGCCCGCCCCCGACTGGGCATGTGATGCCCTCAGCCTAATTCGTGCATCTCCACCAGAATCCCAAGAATGAAAAAAGCCCAGCCGCTGGGTGACAGAGGCCGGAAACACACACTTCCTCTTATTTTTAATTGAGAAAAATTCAGGCGGTGACCATGTGACATGCCCCATTTTGCTTCCCTCCTCTCTTTACTATGGTTTACTACGACGCCGCCTCGTTCCTTCATCTTCCCGACTTGAGTCTGCGAGCAGAAGCGCGCGACAGACAGCACGTGGGTTAGGACTGATGGGGCTGGCTCATTTATGTCTCTTTGCTAATGGAAGGGAGAAGGAGCCACAAGTGCTGTGGCTGGCCCTGCGTAGGGATCATTCCGAGAAAAACTCCTCGGCCTTGAAAGTGCTTGAGGCTCTTTCCAGTAACTAACAATACACACTGTATTGAGCACCTGAGCTGGATAAGATCAAGGAAAACTGAGCCTCTCTTCCTGCGGGAGAACTCCCAGCACAAGGAAAACGTAAGCTGCAGCCTGCGCCTTGTGACAATCCGCAGATTCATTGAAAAGGGCTTGAAGAGTGTGCCTAACCAAAGTTTTGAGGAAGCGCGAGTGTGTTTTTCAAACATTTGTTTCTGACCAGTGTCATCCTGTCAGGGAAGGCTGGGCGAACTGATTTGAAAGCTTGTTCATGAGTATGGGGTGGGAAAGGTGTTAAAGAAAATAAAATACAATGGAAGTATTTTCTCCTCTCCAGCATTTCCCACCAGCCAGCATCCCTCTTCATCACTGACTCATTAGTCATAAGGGAAGTGTTTTGCTGAGGTGCCCATGGAAACAGCACAGGTGAAAACCTATGCCAGCACTGCCCTGGTGTGAAAGAGAGCTTCTTGACAGCAGAGAAAAGAGTTGCTCCTCAATGCTTTTGAGCATCTAACAATTTTTTTAGTTTCTGCCACTGTTTAGGATGCTTAGGCTTTAAAAGAATACATCCTTACATGATAATCGGTTATTGAAACACCTTAAGCATTGCCTTACAAGGAAGGGACTTGGGCTTCAAAAGAGCATGCCACTTTTTAATCTTTTTTTTTTTTTTCCATTTAATCAAAATTCCTGGAAAACCAGTTTGTACTATCTTTAATGATGCAATGGAAAAAAGCTGCCCCAAGGACTGAGATCTTAGGTTCTAACACAGTTTGTACCCTTTACTAGCCTCGGTGACCTTGAGCAAGTCACCTAGTTTCCCTGGGCCTATTTCCTCATCAGTAACTGGAGATGTTTGTTCCACACTGTTTTAACTTTCTTTGCAGCTCCAAACTTTTCATAGGAATGATTTGGAGCAAGTGACTGATATTCTTTTATGAGTCATCTGTGCTGAGAAGTCTTTGTTCATAAGCTGTAGACAGGGTCAGAGTAGAAAGTGCATTGGGCTGCCCTAATCTGTCCTGTTCTTGCCCGTGTGTGAAATTCTCTGTCTGGGCAAATGGAGGCCTGGAAGGAAGGTCCATTGACTCAGGACTAATTTTTTGACCCGTTTTTGTTTAGAGGGGGCATTTTCATGTTTTAACAGACTTTAAGACCACCCCCTTCCCCCGATTGTATTTACCTCAGTGTTTGGAACCATCTCCAAACTGGATTGAATGCCTCTCCTCCCTTTTAAAAATAAAACATTGTGTGGAAATACAAATCACTTGCTATTTTCTGCTTCCTAAGGTCAGCTGTTAGAAGCATCATGCCCTACAACATAGGTCAGGCTGTAACCAATGCATGTCCTTGACATTACTCAACATTTATTCTCTTGGGAAGCTCCCCTTCTTGTGGGTAGTCTGTTTATGCTTAACATTTCTCATTTGTGCCATCAGAATTCTCTAGTGAGATATCCACTTAAGTGAATGAATGAGAAATGTGAGAAGTCAACTGGGGATGGTAGCAAGTCTACCACAACTTTTTGTGCAATTTTATTTTCCTCTGGTAGGTGTATGAAACAGCTCAGCAATTCTATTGCAGCCAAAATGTGTGCTGTCCTGTTCTCTTTTTGCACTTTAAGGTTTTGGATGAGTTAGCTAAACTGTTAATGTGTGTGTTCTGTTGACTGAGCTAGTGTTGTCTTGGCCGTGGAGTTACTCATTTATTCAAAGACTCCCATGGTGTTCACATCTCTAGGCAGGCTTCATAAATCATTGAATGGTTGTCCGTAGACTTTCATTCAGAACTGTTCATTCGCTCCTTTTCCACCCCCTACTACAGTCGGGTTTCCAAGCTAAGTTAATTATAAATGGTTCCTTCTATTGATGGGTTGATAATCCCTTATCACTTCATAATTTTAACTTTCTTTTTGTTTTGTTTAAAAGCCATTTCCTCCATTATTTCCTCATGTTAGAGAGTTCCTGGAAATAGTCTTCAAGGAAAATAACTTCTTGTGAATTTGGTTTGAAGTCAATTTATCATTAAAGATTCCGTGACCTTTTTTCATATTAATACTTGACTTTTGGGGCACTTAAGAGTACTAGATACTCTCTTGCATTTATAATTAGGTATTTGATTTATTGTTTATCATTGCCTTGTGGATCCATGCCTGCCTGGCCAATTTTAAAAATTCTTCTTAAAATGTTATGATTGGTGGGCCAGGCGTGGTGGCACACTCCTTAAATCCCAGCACTCGGGAGGCAGAGGCAGGCAGATCTCTATGAGTTCAACATAGGGAATTACAGGACAGCTGGGGCTACAGGGAGACCCTGTCTCAAAAAGACCAAAAAAACCAAAAACCAACCAAACAAAAAAAACCTGTTATGATTGAAACATGTTTAAAAGGCATAATCGCATTGGGTTTCAATTTAAAACTTGCATCTTAATGTTGTATAATACCCATGTACTTTAAACTATTATGAAACAGTTTAAAAACGACTATGAGGCTATTTTAAATGATAGACTACTAAGCATCATTAGCTTGCTTCTGTTTTCACCTTGTAAAAATGGTAGTTGTCTTTTCCAACCTTAGTTCATAGAAAAAGGGGGATGGTGCAGATAAATTGTCATCTATGGTGAGAGTGATTGTTTTCCATATTAATAAGATTCTTACTACAAGCTCTGCTATAATCTATTTGTTAAAATAAATTTGTAGGATAAATGTCATTTGTGTTTCTTCAGTGAGTCGGTGATCTTTGAATAATAGGATTTTTAAAATGATGTGTTTCCATGGAGAAGGCTCTGTGTCGCTCTCAGCCCCCTTTCTGTCACTTCATTCCCTGTGACAGTAGAATGGAATACTTGGGTCAGACATTAATTTTAGCTGTGTCTGTCTTGAAGCACAGGGGAGATATAGTGGTTTTATTTCTTTACCCTGAATGCTTTATTCAGCAAGCTGAGTTCCATTCATGACTCCCCTTTGCCATTAAGATTTTTTTTTTGCACTTACCTGCTTTCCTGCTCCTTTTTGTTTTGTTTTGTTTTTCTTGTTTGACCAAAAGTGTTCTGACGCAAGTTCTCTGATCCACCCCAACATATTTAGGTCATGTTCCGATCAGTATCATTTAATCTTGAGAATCTGATAGTTGTATTTACTGCAGTGATCAAAGAGCTGCAGTTTTATTTCAGATGTTCATAGTATTGCAAATAAATAATGTTGGTGCACTGAAAGTTTTATTTCTTGCTTTCAGCAAAGATATGTAACATACTAAATTGTTTTAAAAATCAGCACTAACAAAAGATAGCTGTTGGGCTGGCAAGATAGCTCAGTGGGTAAAAGTCTTGCTATGCAAGCCTGACTGAGTTCAATTCCTGGAACCCACAGTGGTATGAGAGAACCAACTTCCAAAAGTTGTCCTCTGACTTCCTCACATGCACTTACACACATACCCACCACACACCCACACCCACCATACACACACACACACACACACACACATTCTTGCACGCCACTGGAATATTTGATAATTACTATGTAATCTGTCATTCATCTGATCTTCTCCAAGGATCATTTCTCTGTTCACTTTTAAATTATTTGAAGGGCTCAATAGATTTAATAAAAGAATACCTTTAACTTTCAGTAGTGGAAATAATCAGATTTGTAAGTGTGTGTGTGTGTGTGTGTGTGTGCGTGTGCATGTGTTGTATGTGTGTATGCATGTTAGTGTATGTATATGCACATGTATATGGAGACCAGAGTTTGAGACTGGAGACCAGAGTTGACTTCCTTAATAAGCTCCATCTTAATTTTTGAGATAGGATGGAACTCACTGATTCAGCCGGACTAGCTGTCCAGCAAGCCCCAGGGACCCTGCTGTCTCTGTCTCCCCAGCATTGGGATTACAGGTATTATCACTCTTTACATGAGTGTTGGGAAGCACATTTAGGTCTTCATACTGCTCAGGATTTCATACTTGTACAGTGAGTGCTTCGTTCTTATGTATACCCTCCCCTACTGTCCTTCATCCCTCACTCTCCCTCTTGCTGATCCCTTTCCTCCTCCCAAATAATCTCCCTTATGATTTCATGTCACGTGTATTCCATTACACTCTTTCTTCTCCTCTCCTACCACTCTTAAGATCTCCTCCCCTCTCATGGTTCCAGCTCTCCTTTCATGACCTACACACGCAGACACACAGAGATAAATTTTAATCTACGTTTTGCATAGGAGAGAAAACTCATGCTATTTGTCTTTCTCAGTTTGTTGTATTGATCTTCAGTTCCATCCATTTTCCCAAGTGTCCTGATTCCATTTTTCTTCATGACTGAAAATCTTCATTGTGTACACACACTGCATATTCTTCATGCATTCATCGGTTGGTGGTGTCTACAATGGTTCTGTTTCTTAGCTGTTGTAAATAGTACAACATAAACACGGATGTGCAAGTATCTCTGTGATATGTTGATTTAGAGTTCTTTGGATGTATACTCAGGACTGATATAGGTGGGTCACATGGTAGTTCCGGTTTTAGTTTTTTGAGAAACCTTCACACTGACTTCCATAGTGGCCATACCAGTTTACACTCTCACTAGCAATATATAAGGATTCCTCTTTCTCCACATCCTCACCAGCTTTTGTTGTCATTCTGACTGGGGTGAGATGTGGTCTTGATATAGTTCTAATTTGCACTTCTCTTAGATAAGGATGTTGAACACTGTTTCAAATGTTTATTGGCCATTTATATTTTTTAAAAATTTCATTTATTTATTTTTATTTTTCTGAGTATGAGTGTTATGTCTGTAAGTGCACCTGGGTCATGCAGTGCCCATGGAGGACAGAAGAATGCCTTAGAGCCCCTGGAACTGGAGTTACAGATGGTTGTTAGCCACCATGTGGGTGCTGGGACCTGAACCTGGGTCCTCTGTAAGAGTAGCCAGTGCTCTTAAACACTGATCCATCTCTCTAGCCCCCACATGGAGAACTGTCACTTCATTAACCCACTTACTGGTTGCATGGTTTTTTGGTGTTTAATTTTTGCAGTTCTTTATATATTCTAGATACTAATCCCCTGTCTAATGTATAGTTGGTCAATTTTTCTTTCATTTTGTAGGCTTTCTTTCACTCTGATAATTGTTTCCTTTGCTGATATTTACACCATTTTAAAATTGAAGTATGCAATATGTTTACATACTTTCGTTTTTAAACATAGTTTCCTTTTTAAGGTAGAGAGTAGAAAACAAGTCTCTCCTACCTGTTTTGTTTGTTTTCTCTTCTCCCAGGCCACCATCACTGCTGGCTGTTTGTTTATCTTCCAGAGTTTCCCTGTCTGTTTATTTTGAACCTTAATAATATAAATTTGGTTAAATTTCCAGCTCCTCAAAGTCTTCTGTGGAAGAATACACTCTGATCCTAAGTTTGGGCTCTACAAGATCATAGCAAATAATGCACCTTATACAAAAACCTCCTTGCTTTTTTAATACATGGATAAGAGGTTCTTTTGAACCCTCAGGTATAAGAAGCTACTAGAGACTTGGTCTAACCCAGTAGAAGTGAGAACTATTGGCTAAGAACTGATTGACTTTCCTAGTGTCAAGGCATTTGTACAAATGGAGAAAATAACGGTTTCTAAGTTTCCAAACACTAAAATTTCACATCATTATTAGTTTTCTATCTTCCCTTCCCTTGTGTGGTAGTTTTCAAGTGCTCCTACTGTTCCTTAGATGAAATGAATAACTAGTTCTTAGTGTAATGTGGTAGGATTAAGTATAAAGTTTAAGGATTCTTTTGGAGATTTCTGGATTCCAAGGGCTCATATTTTTGAGAGTTCAAAAGACAGTGCTTTTAGTGGAATTAGTTTTTTCATTTCAAATTCTGAGAGTAGTGTGCTTTCAACATATTTAAAGAAATTTCTTTACCCTGTGATCTCATCTCGTGACCTCCATTGGACAGTAGTGGAATGGAGTGTCTCTCCTCTCCTGTGGCATACAGCTGAGGTGATTTCTAATTTGAACCAAAGTGAGACCTTTTCTAGTGGTCAACACATAAATGACTGATATCCTACTATCTAAATGAGAGGGTTCCTGTTACAAAATAGAAATTTTCAAGAATATAAGAATACATAATATTTATATCAGAATTATCAGTGTTTGCTTATTCTTTGGTGATTTGCCCACAAGAGTATACTCACAGTGTTAGTGTCAGTTTTCTTCTAGTTATCTGGAATAAGGGGAAGTGAGAAAACTTACATATGAGGTCATCAAGTTTCTTAGCTATTGGTATCATTTAGTTTTTGAGATATAACAAACCATTCCAAAACTAGATTCTTTAAAACATCAGAAATTTATTGGGTCTCTGTTCTGAAGAATGGTGATTTGGGCTGGGCTGCTTGTCTGCCTGGGTTGTCTGAGGTGGAAGATGCCCTTCCTCATATGTCTGAGGATGATGCTCCAGATGGTGCTTGCTTCTGATTGGCCCATGTGTTCCCAGTAGGTTAGCTCAGACTTCATGGCATTGTGTGGGTCGCCAGCAGGAAGAGAGAGGAAGCAATAGATGTGTAAATACTTTCCAGCCTCTGTGTCCATCACATCTGCTCTATCCTATTTGTCAAAACTCAACTTACACAGCCATGTCCCTTTAAAATAATCTTTTATTTTGTTGTCGTGTATGACGTGTGTATATATGTGTGCGTATGCATGTTCATCTGTATTTGTGTATGCAACAGCCAGTGTGTAGAGGTCAGAGGGCAACTTCAAGTGTGTCAATCCTTGGGTCTGTCTTGTTAGAGACAGGGAGTCTTTGTTGTTTGCTGCTGTGTATTCCAGGCTAGCTGGCCTGTGAGGGTCCAAAGGTTCTCCCAGCTCTGCCTCCCACCTCCTCTTAGGAGTACTGAGATTATAGTTATGTACCACTGTGTCTGGCCTATCCATGTTTGGAGGTTTCAAACTCAGACCTTCATGCTGTGTGGTGTTTTACCCACAGAGCCATCTCCCCAGCAAGCCCACCATGCCTAATTTTAAGAGATAAATAGTATATAATACTTCTTGGTGAGAGAGGCCTCGTTACTCTATGCTGTAGTGTGTAACACTTACAAATGTGACTTGTCATTGTTAACATTTATCAGTTGCATGTTGGACATTTAGAATACAATGATTCTTAGATTTTGTAACTCTTACTCCTAGTTTCTTCATAACAGGATAGAATTCTTTCTTTAATTTTCAATGAAAAACCTGAATGCTTGTGTTCTCTTACAAAAATCTTTATTAAGTTCTTTCTGTGAGTCAGGCAGGAGAAACTTGGATGACAGTGTCCTTGTCCTTTTGGCACTTTACAGAGTATGTCGAATAAACAAATAAGGAAATATGTTACTGCGCAGTGCAGCACAAGGAGGAGGGGCAGTGCTGTGAGGCAGAGCGCAGGAACTGCCTTAAGTGCCGGGACAGCAATGTAATTGAGAGAACAGCAAGACTGTGAAAGAGACACATTGTTTTCTGTCCCATGTTCTGTTGTAACATCATCCCTTCAAAAGCTAAGTTTCTCATTTGAAGATGCCTCTTCTTAGATAGGTCCTTCAAGCTCATCTCTAAAGAAAACATAAGAAGGTGACTGGAGGCTCTTTTAGTACCATTGGTGGTTGGTGCAATGGCTGACAGGATCTGTCTTAGATTCTTCTTTTTTTTCAGTATCTATTTTTAATTGAAGTTTTTTGTATTTCATATAATACATCTTAATCATATTTAGACCCCCTGCTTCCCTATCTGCACCCCCTCATATCCACGCTACCTGATTTCATGCATTCTAAGGCCTATTAATCAAGTTTGTGTCTCCAAATGTCTTTGTGTGAGTTCATCCACTGGAGCCTGGTCAGCCTATCTAGCGTCACACTTAAAGAAGACCAACTTTCTTACCCAGCAGTGATCTTATCCTTTTTTAAGTTTTTAATGACTTTTTCTATATTTTATACAATATTTCTTTTTATTTTAATTCAAAGAGAGGCAATTTTTAACACATTTTTCCAGAAATAACTTGAAGCAAGTTATATATATATACACACACGATGAAGTTTAAGGGGGTGAAAAATAGGAATAAAAAATCAAAGACCAAAGGATTTGCCAAAATGGGATCAACTTTGGTGGATTAATTAAGGTTTCCATTAGCTCTGTTCTTTTTTTTTTAAAATCTTAATGTTTATTGGGTTTGCTAGCAGAGCATAGTGCGCCCCCCCCCCGCCCCCCAATTATGGCTGCACTGGAAAGTCCACACTTAAATACAGATCCTGTGACTTCCCAACAGCTGGACTAAATGAGACAAGTGCCCTATGGTGTTCTTATATATCCTTAGTCCCTCCCCCACATGGAGCTAAGGTTGACCAATTGGGTGGGAGGGGTAACTGACTCCCCATTGATTCCTTGGTGAGCGTGGGAAGGAGGTGTTACTATAGCTTGTGTAGTGGTCAGAAGACACTTCCAGGTAACATCCCACCCTTCCTCTGGCTCTTACATTTTTTCCACCAACCTCTTCCACAAAGGTCCCTGAGCCATGGAGGGGGTGATAGGTATGGGATGATCTTCCTCCCACTGTAAGGCACTGAACTTTTGGGTCCCTGCATCATTTGTTTTCCATGGGCTGTTGGCCCATTTCAGTGGGATTCCATCTACTATAAAAACACACACAGCAAGAAGCAAGAACATCTAAACAGTGACTGCTGTAATAACTTACCCTATGGGTGTAAACATAAATGCTTGGTCACTACTTTAGCTGGTGTATCATTTCCATCTAACAAAGCAATTACAGTGTCTTCCCACTGGGACCTATATTCTCCCCTGCCATGGGGGGTTAGCTGGGTCTATAATACAAGATGTGTGTTCTATCCCTAGGGGTGGGCATTATATCCAGTCAAAAATTTGCTGGTTGTACATACACTAGACGCTCCACTATTGCACCAGCAGGAACATCTTGTTTGGTATGTTGATGGTTGGAAGGAAACCCAGAGCCAGAGAACATCTTCCCACCGACTCTTGCCTGGTAGATAGCCTGACCTGATGCCACAAGCTGGGCCAGATGAGAACTGGCTGTGTAGAGGACTAGTCTGTGTGGGGAGAGGTGGAGGGTGAGTCTGGGATTTTTTAAAAAAATATTTTATTTATTATTTTTATTTTATGTGTATGCCTGTATTGCCTGCATGTAGGTAAGTGCACCCGTGTCCTGCAGTGCCCATGGAGAACAGAAGAGACTGTCACATTCCCTGGAACTGGAGTTTTGGACAGTTGTTAGCTGCCATGTGGGTGCTGGGATTTGAACCTGGGTCTTCTGCAATAACAGTCAGTGTTCTATAACTGCTGAGCCATTTCTCCAGCCCCGAGTCTGGGATTTTTTAATGCTTTGGGAGAGTTTTGCCACCTGAGCGCAAGTGTAGGTATTGGTAAGGCAGGATTGCTGATTATTGGAAAGCAAACACAAAGGGTTTGCAACGTCTCACTGAAAGCAAGTACTTCCCCCAGCTCTGCCAGCCCGTCCACCAGAAAGTGTTTACATTTTCCTCTTACCAGAATCTCAAATGCCTTAAATGTTCTTGAGGTTACAGAACAAAACAAAACAGGATACTGTATAAAATACATGTGGTGGTAGGATGGGAGGGGGCCAAAAGTTTCAACTAGCTAGTTGAACTGGCGGTATTTATATTGTGATTTTGGCAGCTCCCATCTACCCACCCCTCCTACGACTTGCCCATCTGCCCCCCTTCCCAATTCCAGCACACTCTTTGAACCGCAGCTAAACAATAACTTCCTTTCAAAGCAGATCCCATTCCCTCTGGTTAGATTAAGGAATATAAATATTCCATTTTAAAAAGACTGCATAATGAAATAATTTCTGAAAATACTTCCACTCGTTGAATACCCTGGAATTCACCAAGAGTATAATTAAAACTTTCCCTTATGCCTGAACTTGAGAGAGAGAGAGAGAGAGAGAGAGAGAGAGAGAGTTTACGTATGTATGTGTGTGTTTGGGTTTGAGAGTGGGGGGGAGGGTTGGGAGGAGGGTTGGAAGGAGGGTTAGGAGGTGGGAACTACAGTGTAATAAAAAGGTTGTATTTCCAAAACTAAGTCTTTAAAAATATTTTGCAGCCTGAACCTTTGGTCCCTCACAAGTCCCTACAAGGGACAACCTTCAGAAAGTGTGCGGCCTTGTTTCTCAGCCCTTTGAACTGGGTGAAGAATGTGTCTCTAGATGGAAAAATGAATGGCCAGGCTTTTAGCCTGCAGCAGGAAACTCACTAAAGGAATGTCATTATGTCTTCAAAGCCTGCTTCCCACCAAGCTGTCTTAGATGAGCTCTTGGAAAGTGTCCTTGCTTTGTCAAGTGCACAACAAAACCCCCTGCCACCCAATTGGATCTCATTCACTGGCTCCTTTTAGGTGGATTTTTAATGAATGTGTCTCTTTTGTAAGAACAGAGCCTCATTTGGCCCCTCCCAACTCCACTGATAGGATTAATTGTGAGTCTACAGATAAGAAACTTTCAGACTTTCTTTTTTTTTTTTTTCCTTTTTCCAGCCTGAGGAATAGTGTTTTAAAAAATGGTGACAGGAGGTGTTTAGGAAAACATGATAGACCTAAAGAGTTCTGAGTGAATATCCAGCATAAGTTAAATTGTGTTTTAAGAGATATATTTTTTAAAAGTAAGTAGATTTAAATGACCACAGTGACATGTATAATTTTATTCTCTGAGTTCAAGTTTACTTAGCCTCAGCTTCTCTTTCTTCCAGAAAGTTTGCCCTTTCCTGGGGTGGTAGCAATACTTATTCTTCCTGTGGCTAAGAGGTTCACACTGCTCCCTTTATCAGAAGTTATGAACTATTTAAGAGCAGGATCACTTACTCCATGACTCCATTGTCCACGTTAGTGTTCACAAAACCCCTGCTAAATTGAAAACTTGCACATCGACAGTTCAGAAAGGAGCCGTCAGGCAGGAAAGAGGATGGCTTAGAAAAATTTAAACCAAAACACCAATAGTGTGAATGTGCTTTGAGTACCCTGAACCATTTCGTTTGTCAAATATTTTTAAAAATTAAATCAGATTTAGCAAAATCAGAGAAATGAAATATAGATAAAATACTAGAGCCCTTATGGTCTGTTTAGATATGAAAACTTGGGTAAAATTCATTACAGACGTCTCATTTCTATGTCTGAAATTGTGGTGTATCTCGTGTTCGTGTATTTTTTGTGTACATGTGTGTGCATATGTGCATGCATGTGTGCATGAATGTAAGGAAGCCAGAGGTTGATACTGAGTGTCTTTTTAGTTGTCCTCTACATTATTGTTTGAGGCAGGCAAGATCTCTCACTGAACTTGGAGCTTGCCAAATTTGGGTGGATTAGCTGGCCAGTGAGTGCCAGGGATCCTCCTGCCTCTGCAGTTCTGGGATTACAGATGTGTTCCATCATGCTGACTTTTTAATGTGGATACTTAGGATTCAAACTCAGGTCCTCATGCTTGTGTGGAAAGCAGTTTACCTACTGGGCCGAATCCTCAGCACCTGCGGTGAATGTTAAAGCTTTGGGTACTTCTGTTTCCCAAGTCATTCCTTTTGAAGATTGACAGAAACTTTGCTGTGTTGTGACAGGACTTACTTCTCAGCTCCAACAGTAGTTCATCAACTTTTCTTCTATTAAGACAGTGCTTTTGATGCTAATTGTAGCTCACTGATCTATGATATCAAAAGCAATGAGAAAATTATGGGAAAAACTATTATATCAGTTATCTCTATTTTTAGAAGAGGTCAGTTATTAAGTTTGTGACTCATAAACCCCCTTCTAATATGTCTTTTTGCTCTATTCCTCCTGCACATGCTATTGACAGCCCCTCAAATATATGGGCTTGGGAAAAAGGAATTACATTTCAGTGACTCTATTTGGCCAATAAGGCCATTGTTAGAATTCTGTTAAAGCCTCGCCCAGGAAATTGATCATTAGTTGCTAAGATTTTAAGGCTTTCCCCTTTAGTCCCTAATATTCATTTCCATACTTGCTTTTGAAGTTCAGTTAATATTACAACCAAAATAATAAAATAAATATTGTAAGCTCAGATGCACGCTGCTACAGCAATTCTAAAACATGTGACATTTCAAATATGGAGAGTTAAGGTTAAGAGCCAAGAAAATTTACTTACAACAACCAAAATTGCTATCGCTTTGTATAAAGTTCTCATTTGCTTAAATTCTATCATTTAAGTATATTCTGTTTTATTTTTTATAGGGTTCAGTTCTCTTTGCCCTTTGATACTTATACTGCTTTGTAAAGCTTGAAAATATTTTCCAATAGGTATGTATCTTTTATTGAGGGAGATTTTTTTCTGTGTCCACATGGTTGGCAAGCTTTAAATACTTGGTGGGATGAGTCTGGTATTTTAGATCCTGTTTGTGGTACCTAGATATGAATTGAGTGAATATTGGATAATGTGTTTTTAGAACCCAGTATGGGAAACAATCTATTATTTGTGAACCAGAATCCCGTGTTGTTGAAGAGGACAAAGAGTTTTGCTTGATGGTGTTACCATTGTCTGGCGGGTTTGAACATTGGCTTAAATCTTTCCATTTACAGCATATTGTACTGTTATAGTACAAAAGTTGGACAAAATAGACTTCCAGAAGGTTGTGAAGAGTGTAGTGGGGGAATTTCTGAAGACTCGAATGTTTGTAGACCAGACAGGAAAGAATATTCTGGCTAATTAATGAGGAGTTACTGAGTTTTTGCTGAGCACTTGACAGATAGCTCTGCAGTGAAATGCATACTTCATGCCTTCCTGAAGCTTGTGTTCTTGAGGACAGTTCGGATGAGAAGGTTGTAAAGAGCCACCTTCCCCAGGGATAAATGAGAGCTACTGAAAGAAGGAACAAAGGCTTCTGTTCCCTCCCATGCACTCGAAGAGTTGACCACACTGATTCATTCATTCAGTTTCCTAAAACTCATGACTTCTTTTGCCTGTACGTAAATACTTACTTGCCTTTTCTTGTGTGTGTGGCTTTACCAGTCATGATTAAGGCTGTCTTATGACTCCCCAGTGAAAGAAAGTCAGATTTTTCTGATATCATAAAAAAGTTATTTGAAGTCTGTGTGTATGTGCTTGAGAGAAATTATCCAATTGATCTAGAACAGATGGCAGCTGGGGCCACCAGTGTGTACTGGGCCACATGTCTGCAGAGTCATGGACCCCAGTTTATATTGCAACCCTGGATGTGAGGAATTTTTATTAGGTATTAAGTTTTCGTTTAAAGATTATATTCAAATCCAGTAATATGTATGTACTTATCCTTCCTTTCTAAAAATTTGTTGAAAGATTACATGAAAAAAAAATTGAATACATTTGCTTTTCTCTGGTATATTTTTATACAAATTGGGAGGAAAGATTAACATCTTGAAATTGTTCTTATCTAAGAAGGTTTTATTTTGATATCATTATGTATTTTATATTCTCGTTGACTTCATACATTGCTGGAAGAAATATTACGGCAAAGGCAGTATGTAGAATTACCAAGTTTTCCCTTTTTATTATCATCTTGTGCAAGTACATTTTTTGAATTAATGAACCAGCGTGGCACGTTATTGTTAACTAAAGACCATGTTTTATTCAGAGCTCCTCACTTTTCCCCTTCTGTCCTTTTATGTCAGTGCCTGGGGCCCCTTCGGGATCCACACTGCATTGTCTCCTTATCCCCTCATCCTCTCTAGGCCATGTCAGTCTCCCCTACTTTCCTTCTGTTTAGTGACTTGTTTGAGGGCCTACTGGTCAGGTACTTTGTTGGATGCCCTTACTTAGGATTTATTATGTATTTCTCCTGATTAGACTAGCATCATATGTTTGAGGGAATGAAGGTCACAGTGATGCAGTGCCATCTCAACCCATTAGAGCAAATGGATGCACTACCAACATCAATGACTCATCAAGGTTACAGTTCACTGAGGTCATGCTGGCCAGGTTTTCTCACTGGGAAGTTTCCATTGTGCACTTTTCACAGGGTTTTAATTTTGCACTTTTAGAAGGATGACACTTTACATACATAACCCATACTAAGGGTATGGACAGTTATTTGTATATATGCTTTGCACAAATTTCTTTTTTTATTTATTCAACTATATCTATATACGTACATATTCATGACTATTTACTTTATAAATTGGGTGGAAACACAATTCTGTTTATTATTTTGTTGCTTAAATTGTTCCAGCTTTAGCTTCATTGATCAGCTCCTGCATCCCTTTGACATCCCTTTGACATACTGTGATTATTGTTGATTTTGTGCTGTTTTGAGCATTTTCTTAATTTCTGACTCTACAAGATGCTCCAAGATCATCATCTCTGTTATCTGCCCCCGTCCTAGAACCATTTATTTCTCTAAGGAACTCTGGTTCTTTTTATTGAACTTCTCTATTAGACACTGAGATCTGGACATAGGTGAGTTTGCTGTTATTGGAATATGACTGCATTTTTAAACTTTTTAGTTGACAGAGCAACAAAACATGTACGTACACACATATGTTAGTATACATGTATAATCTGTACACATTTCTGTGTGTGACTGTCCGTATCTTCAGTAAGCTGAACATTACTTTGTATTCCCATTGCTAACTCTAATCCACTTCTACATGGTCCATGCTAACCTCTTCCTTTGGTTATCTGGCACTTTCTACTTCAGTAGTGAGAAGCCTGACTCATCTTTCATGTAGTTAGTCACTATTCACGTCTGCTGTGTGTGGAATTCTGATGCTCTGTGGAGTTGCATCAGAATTGTTAACCCATGCTCCTCTGAGAAGCAACTTTACCAACTAGAGGACAGTGCCGTGTGCACTTTCTTTTAACTATTCTCTCACACAGTCCTTTTCTCCCCAGTTCCTGTACTTGGGTGAGCCCTGTCTTCCCACTTCCTTCAGGGAGGTTCCTTGCTGCGTTTGTAACACTGAGATTCATTTGTCACATTCTATTTCCATCTGGGATCCCTGACCTCCCAAATTATTTTTTAAAAATTTACATACATCAAAATTTTTATTTGTGCAGTAAAATTCTATGGGTTTTGAAAAGTTCTTAATATGTTGTGTTCACTGTTACCATGCAAAATAATTTAGTCTTTAAAGAATTCCCTGCTTTTCATCCATTTAACTGCTCTTGACTTTTGGAAATCACTGGTCTATGTATTCTTTCTATACAGTGGCAATAATTTTACTATGTTTCTTTATCAGTCGGAGTTTTTTAAACTTATTAGCAACATGCATTGACTATACCCATCTGCATCTTTCTGTGACATGATCGTGCCTTTTTTTGAAAATTGCTGATTAATACCCTTGTAGAGTTGTGCCATAGCTTGCTTCGCCAGTCCACTGGCCTTTTATGACAGGTTTCTTTTTACATGTGTTTAAAGACCTTGGTGAAGACAGTCATCAGTTTTTCCTTAATGTGACTCATTTTTAATACTCATTCATCACTGTTAATTCTTAAACCTTCAATTAATTTTGTGATTGTTTCCAAAACCGACACACTTTTCCACATCTTTTTCATGTCCTGTCTTCTGCACAACTTAGGGTACAGCTAGACATTTGCTTCCTGTGCTCTTATTTAATCTGTTTTTTTTTTTTTTTTTTTTTAGTTTTTTTTTTTTTTGGTGTTAGAAA
>NW_008360326.1:13301166-13301872 GCF_000622305.1 Nannospalax galili | reverse complement strand
TTTTTTTTTTTTTTTTTTTTTTGTCAGTGTTTATTCATTTGGTGCTAGTAGAAATTTATGGATCTGTCTGCCATCTTAACACCACTGTGATTCTCAGGGATCCAAGATAAAATTATTCCTCATACCTCCTGGGTTGGGTGATGGGGAAGATTGATAAGAAGGGACCCACAAAGGTATACAGAAGAAATCATAAAATCTCTAGCCGTCTGTGCTCCACAGTGCTCCATGAAGCCATTTTTTCCCCTTTAAAAAACACATATTATTTCTCTCACTCTCTTTCTGAAACTGTCTCAGCTTGTATAATTCTAGCAATAAAATTCCTGACATACTAGATCATAAAGATGATAGCTGGCATCTTTTAGCCACACACTCCCACCCCGCCCCGTGTGGGAGGAGATTGATCCTCATGTGTTTTGACCTTGGGTTATACAGGTAATTCTTCAGATATATCCCCTATAATCAGCTTTGTTCTATGAACTTGCCGACTAGAAAACTTGTTTCGTATTAAAAGAAAAAAACATTTTTGTATACCTATCTTTCCCCCTAAAAATGAATCATTGCATGCAAGTTATTTTTCTTTAACTGTTTAAATATCAGCTGACCTTGGGGCTGCAGAGATAGGTCAGTGGTTAAGTGCACTGGGTGCTCTTGTAGAGGACTCAAGTTCAGCTCCTAGCACCCACTGGTGGCTAACACCATCTGTAAT
>NW_008360326.1:13243989-13301126 GCF_000622305.1 Nannospalax galili | reverse complement strand
GGGAGGCAGAGGCAGGTGGATCTCTGTGAGTTCAAGGCCAGCCTGGTCTACATAGTGAGTTCCAGGACAGCTGGGGCTACAGGGAGACCCTGTCTCAAAGACCAAAAAAAAAAAAGAAAGAAATATTAGCTGATCTGAAATAAATCTTATGTTCCTTTGTGAACTGTGCACTAAAAATAGAAATGTATGTCTGCTAATTAATGGCTTCTACTTCAAAGTTTCCAGAAGCAGTTCACACAGCTCCTAGGTCACTAGCCCAGGCCCTTGTGCTCTCCTCTACATTCCGCATTGCCTCTGACATCTACAAGGAATTGGTATGACTAAGCTATATCCGCATAGTGTTACTGACTCTTAGGAATACATATGCTGGGCTATTTATGAAACAACTTCATCTGACAGCTGAAGATCAGAAGATGTTATTTTGGGAAGTGTCCTAAATATGAGATTCTGTGGTGAAAAACTACAGATAAGAATATACCGAAAACAGGAAGCAGTGGTAAGGTATGGCTTCCTGTTTAAGTGACCTTATCAGTAAGAGAAGCTTAAAGTTTCAGTTCCGCTTTCCTGATCCAAGAGTTCTTGGAATCATCTTCTATAAGAGGATTAGAATTTTCTTTTTAAAGTGGATGGGGAGGAAGAAGCGGGAATGTTCCAGTGTCTTCTCTCATGTCTGGATAAGATCGTGTCATTTTCTGCCACTCATCCTTCTTACTTGGCTAAGAGAAAATGCTGAGTACTGATGTCCACTCAGGCTGACTGAACTGTGTGTGGAGAGTGCTGAGTCCATACAACTGTAACTCAAGACCAGCGTGACTCTTCTACGGAACAGATCCAATGACAAAATAGAGCCAGCATTGACAGGTAAAGAAGAGATAAGAATTTTATTCCTGATCCTGCTTGCGGGAGACCTGTCATTCTTTGACCTGATTTTCTGGTTCATAAACCTGGAGGAAGTAATATTTTTCCAATCCATCTTAGAATGTGGTTTTGTGGATCAAAGGAAAGAATGTGGAAAGTGTGGTTGTAAACTACGAATTGCCTGTGGAAGCTCAGGTTTATAATGGTTGGCGTTTTATCCCACCGGCCCCCTTTTCACCCATAGTACACAAGGCTGCTTTTGGTTTGTGTTGTTTCCTTATTAAAAATATTTTTCAAATTCAGCCAGTTCCTCTGATTTCTTGGCTGGAGGAGTGTATCATGATTGAGTGTGTAAACATGCGTCGATGTTGACTCTGTAGCTCAGCTGTTTATTTCACAGCATATGAGTGTGTTGTGTTGTTAAATTCTAGGAAACTGGGTTGCATTTGTTAGCTTGGCATAGGGGAAAAAAAAAACAAGTTCTACATG
Organism: Nannospalax galili; assembly: GCF_000622305.1. Lineage (NCBI taxonomy): Eukaryota > Metazoa > Chordata > Mammalia > Rodentia > Spalacidae > Nannospalax > Nannospalax galili. Next base: position 13,299,779 of record NW_008360326.1, on the reverse strand, counting down.
TGAGCTAAAATTATTTTATGAGCTCTAAGTACAAGTCAGGATTAAAGGCTGAAACATATTTGTTAAACTTTGAAAAGAGGTATGTATATATGCATTTTATAGTTCCTGTGGATTTAATAACATATTAAATACGGGAAATACAAATATCCCTGGTTAATATTGACGCTTTCCCTTCTACAGAATTCTTGTTGAAAAATATTTGTATTATTGAGTCTTAGTATTCTTTGGTGGACTGTGCAAAATAGGACCATCGTGAAGAGATGGATACAAGAAAACAGATACCATGGTATGGCTCACCTACTTAGTGAGCTAACTAAATCAGCTTTCCAGATCGGCCATGAATTCTAAAGGTTCCATGTCCCAACAAAACAGGGTCTTTGAACAGCAAGAGCTCGCTAAATCCTCTATTGTAATTTCATAATAGTGTTGGCCGTGTTGTTTGTGATTTTAAAGGATACCCTGTTTTTATGAGCAGGGTAGGTATTTATGTACAGTCTTGGTCCAGACTGTGTTTGTTAGCTTCAGAGGTTTCCAGAAGGGCAATGGTAATGCACAGCATGGTTGCCGAGGAGGTCAAAACTGGGCCCCCTTTCTTGGTTCAGGTGCTTGGGATGAGCCGCTTAGCCACTGGCTTTTAATTTGTGTTTCTAAGTTATTTCTAGTGACTTGGTTCCACTGGTCAAGGAAAAAGAAAGCATAAAATTAGAGCAAAAGGGGAACATGGGGGGTGGAATTCATACACCAGTTATAAAGAGTGGTGATCATAGCTGCTTAATGATGTATACTTACCTAAGAGTCAGGGATTAGAGCTTAGTTATTTTTCTGTTCTTGTAGAGTAGATTATAAAAAATCACTGGGTGGGGCTTTTGAATTTATTTTAAAAAATTAGAGCTAAAAGTATCCTTAAAGGCAATAAAACTGCCTTTCTACTCAGACTTAGGATCAGAGGGCTTAAGTAGCTTTCTAAAGAGGATAGATACAGCTGTCTCCTAGTAGAAGCGGCAAAAATATCCTAATGTTTCTGTTCTTAGCTTCATGTTTTCCTCTGTGCTCTAGTTTAAAAAGGTGTACTTGTGTATAATGTATTGCCTCTCATAACTCTATACTCATGTGTGGCATGTTCACATATATGTATCCAGAGAGTATGTATGATAGATCTAATTGTTCATTCGTCCTTCAATATTTCTAATACCACACTCTGTTTTGAATGCCAGGCACGTTGCTGGAAATAAGAGTTGTTTTCTAAAGTGGGTTGTGCCCACTTGTAATCCCAGTACCTGAGAGGTAGAATAATCTTGAGTTCAAGACCAGCCTGATCTACATTGGAAGACTCTCTCAAAAAAACCAAACAAAAGAACTTGCTTTCTTCCCATTTGGAGTTGATGTTCTAATGGGAGAAACAAGTAATAAATAGATGAAGTTATTTCAGATAGTGGGGACTACCCAGGATAAACCAAGGATAGAGGAGTTAATGGACAAAACACATGATCATAAACTCATCATAAACTAGGACTGAAGAGATGGCTCAGCGGTTAAGAGCACTGATTGCTCTTGCAGAGGACCTGGGTTCAATTCCCAGCATCCACATGGCAGCTAACAACCATCAATAGCTCTAGTTCCAGGGTTCCAACACCTTCTTCTGACCTCCTTGGCCATTGCATGACAGGGGCGCACTTACACACATGTAGGCAATACTCTCATACACATAGAAATAAAATTGATAAAATATAAAAAATATATATAATATAAAAAAATAAAAGCTAAGTGGACCATATTCAAATTTATTATTATTATATTATTATATCATTATTATTTATGTTTCTCATTTGTGTGTGTATGTGTGTATGTGCATGTGTACACGTGTGCCATGGCACACATATAGAGGTCAGAGAACAACTTATGGGAGTCAATTTCCTCCTCCACCACGTGGTTTCTCAGGTTTGAATGCAGGTCATTAGTATTGGTGGTAAGTGTCTTTACCCACTGAGCCATCTAACTGGTCCTTTTTATTATTGTTTTTATATTTAGTTTAATTTTTTTTTTCAAGTTTTTTTTGAAAAATTCTGTCAAGCAAGAAGCCATACAGGTTTTCAAATATATGGTTGGAAAAATACTTATAAGAATAATTAAAGGAATTAAAAGGTAGCTTGTTAAATGATGTGTCTCTTTTTTATGTAGAGTACTTGATTATTAATTTTACCTGACAATAATTTCTGGACACTGGTAATTATCTGCCTGTTTATATGACTTAGTCATCCCTAATCATAAAGTTTTAAAACTGCATTTATGGCTCTAGGACTTTATTAGTGTCCTTTTATTTTTTTTATCTTTTATTTATTTATATTTTATGTATATGAGTATTTTTGCTTGCATGTATGTAAGGGCACCATGTGTGTGCAAAGCCTAGGGAGGCCAGAAGTGTCAGATCCCTCAAAGCTGAAGGTATGGATGATTGTCAGATGCCAAATGGGTGCTGGGAACCGAGTCTAGGTCCTCTTCAAGAGCAGCCAGTGTTCTTAACCGCTGAGCCATTTTTCCAGTGTCCTTTTTTAAAGTTTCTATCTCCCTTCTGGGAGATGCATGAGTTTTTCAGTATCTCCATTGCGTATCAGATAAAGTGGTAAAACCATGATGGTACATTCTAGAAAATCTGAAAGACCAGGCCTTATATAGTAGTTAGATGGTGAGTCTCAACTAAGTTGAATGTAGGTTTGATCAGTGAATGCAGTCTGGGTTCATTCAGGAAAATTAAGAGATTCTATTCCATTGGATTATGACTTATTTTTTTATATACATGTTTCTTGGAGTCTTGATACGATATTTTCTCAAGATGATGAGCAGAGAAGTCTGTTATCTCCCTTGTTCCCTCTAACAGGATAGTTTTGATAAATAACTTTGATACTGTAATGGTGGGTCCATAAGCTATTGGTTATCAATTGGAAGTTGTTTCTAAGGTTCCTTGGAAACTCCTAGGAAGACTGCATGTTTAGGTCCTCCATAAAATGTTCTGGTTCTCTGGAAGGATAAGCCCAAGAATGGCTTTTTGGTTTCCTAAGGTGTTGAAAACTAGTATCTTTTAGAGTCAGTTACATCCTGAACATATTCCAGTCATTCTTTGTTCAATTTCATTTTCCTCTTTGGTCACTAGAGCATTTGGAGTGTCCTGAGTTCGTTGTCCACTGCATTACCAGTGACCATCCTTGGCAGGGCAAGGGGAGTGACCTTAGTGGCCTTCAGTTTCACTGTCTGTCACAAGTCCTTTCTGATTGTGCTCAGAGCTTTCATCATTGGTGTGTCTTCTGTACTTTGAGTGGAAACTCATGCTCACAGAGTGAGTCAGTGTTAGTGGTCACATTGAAGGAATATAATTCAATTACCAGTTTCTTTAGTTGAACAAGACAGTTCTGAAGTATGCTGCGCACAGTGGTGTACAGCATATTGACCGTGAGCAGTCTGTGTAGGGAGCGCTACCACATTGATTCTGGAGAATGGACTGCAGAGAATATTGGGAAGAGTCAAAATTTTAGCAACATTTCAAGGCCATTCAAATTGGCTTCATAACAGCCAGACCCAGTTTCAAATGGATGTTAAAGTCAGCAATAAGAGGAGTGCTCCTGGAATGGTTAGAGCACTCAGTCATTGTGGCAGTGTGAAGTAGCACCCAAAGAACCGAGATCTGGAATAGCTCCTTGGGTTTGTTTATTCCTCCTCCCCCTCCCCCTCCCCCTTCCCCTCCTCTTCCTCCTCCTCCCCCTTCTCCTCCTCCCCCTTCTCCCCTCCCCCCTTCTCCTCCTCCTCTTCCTCTTTTTCATCTTTGGATGTGTGTTTGTACATAATGTATGTGTGTGTTCAGACTTGTATGTGTGCCTATAGAGTCCAGAGGTTGATCTTGGGTGTATTCTCCCTCCCTCCCTCCCTCCCTCCCTTCTTCCTCCCTCTCTCTCTCTCTCTCTCTCTCTCTCTCTCTCTCTCTCTTCTCTTTTTCTTTCTTTTTTTCTTTTCTTTCAGTAGTGTCTTTTATTGGCCTGGAGTTCAACAATTTATCTAGACTAACCTGCCAGTGAGCCCCAGGGATCTTCCTGTCTCTGCTTCCCAGTGCTGGGATTACAGGCTCACACCACCACACCTCACTTTTTTATGTGTGTGCTGAGGATGCAAACTCAGGATTATACAGCAAGCACATTTCTCACTGAGCCATCTCCTCAGCCCCAGGTTTGGTTTCTTTTAATCTTAACAATTATTATTTGTTTATTATTAATTATTTAGTCATTTAAATCATAAAACACCATAAACTACATTTTTACCAATGCTGTCAGTATATGCCAACAAATACTTATGCGTTCAAGTTTTTTACTGTGTACCCAGAAAATCTTTATATCTGATTAATCAGGCATAGTAATGGGTTTGTGACTTCATGGACTGTATAGTCTTCTAATGGAAAAGACAATTGATAACCAAAGTAATGTGATTTCAGAGTAAGAGCCACAAAGGACATGAAATACTATAAAGGGATGGAGAAGAAGAGACAGGGAGGACTGTTTTTGAGAAAGGGTGCAGTGTTTAAGCAAATAAACAGGTGGATGAGGCAAGGAGACAGGCACATGGCCGTACGCAGGCGAAAATGCTCCTGGGAGGATCAGCAGCTGCAGAAGCTGCAGTGGGAACAATTCTAGCATGTGCCAGTGCATCTGTGGCAGCAGGAACAGACTGATAGGCTTGGGTAGGACCTTGGAGTGATTGTGAGGTCAGTGAGTTGGGTTTGGTTCAAAGTATGATGGAAACCCATGCCGAAGGTTAGCATATGTGCCAGGACCACCCACCATGCCTGCCAGGTGTTCTGTTGGAGAGACACAGAGTTCTTCATGATCTGTTAGTCTCTGTGCCTCCATGTTTGATTCAGTTTGTTAGTTGGGATCTCTTAGAAATAAACTAAATCCACTTCTGACCAAGATTTTCATAGATTCTCCAGCACCACTCAGGCAGATGTTATGGGCACCTTGAGGAGATTTTTTTTTTTCCTTTAATTTTGTCACAACAACATATTGCCCTAGCCTCTGAAATGCCCACTGGCCAAAACAAGCCCACTGGGAATTGCCACTAGAGTTTAGTCTTTGATCCAAGCCTACTTGGTCAATGGGCCACTTGTATGATGACCCTTGACACCTTCTTTACAAGCCTTACCTGTTCTGATTTCTTCAGGGCTGGACCTTGATTATAAAGAATATCCAGGTCCTTCCTTCTGGGGTTGAATCTTTGTTTTAATCTCCCACCCCCAAAGACATTCTAGTTATAAATAATTTGACCCAGTTTTTAATGTATCCTGAATTGGTCCTTTTTGTTTTGGAATCCATGTCACCTGACATGACCTGTGCACTTATTGTTTCTTTCTATGACATGTGTACATTTCAACACTCTTTTATCAGAAGTGGTTTCTAGGTTGTGAGATCCAAACTTAGCCTTGCTGATAACACTTGGCTGCCAGTTGACGGGTACAGTGTGGAAGTCTCTATGTTTAGGAAACACTAAAGTATTAGTTCATTTTAATCCTTTAATCTTCCCATGAGCTAGACAACAGCCAACTCCAACACCTGCATTGCAAAGCGTGTGTGTGTGTGTGTGTGTGTGTGTGTGTGTGTGTGTAATATTTTAGCAGTGGAAACTTACAGCACCAATTAGGTAGAGTGGGTTTGCTTTGCCTTTTATTGCTCCCTATTTTTAAAACCATGGAAAATTATGCTGGTGGTGTTTTTGATTATACCATTTGACCTTAGGTGTACTCCGACCGTTCCTGTTTTGAGCTGCTGTGAACAGCTGGTACTAGTAGTTTTGTGGAGGCATTCTAGAGGGTTGATGAAACCAAATCCTATCATATGGTTGTGATAAGGGGGAGTGGGAGGGTGGTCTTCATTATCTGAGTTCCTCAATCATAAGGATTTAGCAGAGAAGTAGGTCTAAAAATATTCAGTGATGAACTAACCACTTCTAAACTCTTTCTCCTTTTTTATCAGCATATCCTATTTAATAGCAGTGTCTGTTCCTTCATCAGTTTGATTCAGTGTAAAAATGTGCATTTTGAAAACATACAAGACTTACCTACTTAGTGAAAGTCACATTGGAGAACTGAGAGTTTCACATGAAGCAGTGGCAAGTAAGGAACCTGGTGGTCAGATGAACCAAGTGCTGAGGAGACAAAGATAATGGTTATTTTAGTACTTCTGACATGAATGACAAAAAAATAGTGTAGGATTAAGACAGGACTTGGGAAAACTGATAAAATCTTTGAATAATTTTGTGTTAGCCACTTTTCTGTTGCTGTGATAGAAGCACTGACCCAAGCAATTTATAGAAGGAAGAATTTATCTGAGCTTATGGTTCCAGGAGAATTACAGTCCATCACGGCAGAGAGGCATGGTGGGTGGAGGTGGCTGGAGCAGGAGCAGCAGAAGTGAAGCTCTCACATCATCACACAGGAACAGGAAGCAAGAAGGTGACTGGAGATCCGGCAAGGTTTAAGAACTCTCTAAGCCCACCCCCAATGATGTGCTTCCTCCAGGATAGCCACACCTTCTAAAACCTCCCCAAACAGCGCCATCATCTGGGGACAAAATGTCCAAATGCTTGGAGCCTATGGAGGACATTTTCATTCAAACCACCACAAATTTTATAGAAATAATCTTCTTTTTCATTGTCTTATAAAAGCCAAACAAGAAATCAAAGATGAAACATGAAAAAAAAAATCCAAAAACTGAACATTTGATCATTTGTTGATACTTTGTGAATTCCAAGACTGTCAGTAGATGTAACTAAAACTTAGGTTTTGTGAAGATAAAAGTCATTTCCCCACATATTTCAGCCTTATTTTACAATATAAATCTTCAGTTAAATTTGTTTTAGCATAAAGATTGGGTACATGTTTCCAATAGATTTATTTTTTAAACTAGCTTCTTTCCAGTTACAGTTGTTTTGCTGATAGAGATAGAGTTCAAATTTCTTTATTGAAGTGCCAGTGAACGTTCATGGGAAAGCCTTGTGTTCTTTCTGCCTTCTGCTGAGTACAGCCAGAACTGTAAGGTCAGTTATCCAGTGGGCAGATGGCAAAGCTCTGTGGACTCTTCATTCTTAGGCATCCAAGGAAGATTATTGGTGCTAATAAAACTGTTTTAGAGAACTTCCATAGACACCGAAGGACATTAGCCAACTTTGTAAAAACCCAAATAAATAAACTGCTATTTTCCCACTGGGTCTTAATAAAAATTCTTCTTGGCCCTGATGGCTGTATATGGTCCAGTGTCAGAGTAAGGAAGACAGAAGCCACACTCAAAGAAATTTTGTCTGATAGCAAAAGTCATTTATTATGAGCTTACCACTTGCTAACCAATGAAAATCTAAAGGCATGATCTTATGTATTATTCCCATTTCAAGTCAACTGTAGTTCATGAGAGACGTGAGTTTGAGTGGATTTTTTCCTAAGAAAGGCATAGGAGTTGATGAAGCCATAGTGTGAGGTTGGCAGAATTAGGGGTATAATTCAAGAGGGTAAAAATGGAATTGTAAGCAGATTTGCTTGGCTCAGAAGGTAATTGATAAGAAATGAGATTTGCATAGTAGACGTCTGTATATAGAACTGATGATAATCCGGAGCCACCACTGAAATGTGTCAGTGCTGTGTTTTGTCTTTAGGAAGCAACTCAAGAGAATCTCTTAAGTAATCTTGTAGAAAAATCCGCCTGCATTCAGACCTTAACACTGAAGTCCAGGAGATAGTTCGTTCTCTCTCTCTCTCTCTCTCTCTCTCTCTCTCTCTCTCTCTCCCCCTTTCACCCCCTCTCCCTCTCACCCCCTCTCCCTCTCTCTCTTCCCCCTCTCTTTTCCTTTCTTATCTTAATTGAGACTAATGACATGTTTCAGGATACTTTTCATAACAATATAAACCCCCATATTTTATTTTATTTTTTAAATTTTTATTTTTTATTTTTATTTTATGCGTATGCGTGTATTGCCTGCATGTAGGTGAGTGCACCCGTGTTGTGCAATGCCCGCAGAGGTCAGAAAAGGCTGTTGGATCTCCTGGGACTGGAGTTACAGACAGCTGCTGTGTGGTGCCGTGGGTGCTGTGGGATTTGAACCTGGGTCTTCTGCAAGAACAGTCAGTGTTCTTAACTGCTGAGCCATCTCTCCAGCCCCCAAACCCCATATTTTTGAAAATTTGTATTCATTTGACAAGCTTTACATGTATTAAATTTTTATTTTTTATTTTTATTTTATGCGTATGCGTGTATTGCCTGCATGTAGGTGAGTGCACCCGTGTTGTGCAATGCCCGCAGAGGTCAGAAAAGGCTGTTGGATCTCCTGGGACTGGAGTTACAGACAGCTGCTGTGTGGTGCCATGTGGGTGCTGGGATTTGAACCTGGGTCTTCTGCAAGAACAGTCAGTGTTCTTAACTGCTGAGCCATCTCTCCAGCCCCCAAACCCCATATTTTTGAAAATTTGTATTCATTTGACAAGCTTTACATGTATTTAATGTATTTTTAATCATGTTCTCCCACTATCCTCCCTTCTTCCTCTGGAACTCTGTCTTCCTTCTTCCCAAAGTCCTCCTCTTACTATCTTGTCTTTTTATTTATAATCTTGTGTGCTTAATCAAGGTTGATTGCATGAGCATGGGCGTAGGTTTATTTACTGGATCATGAAGAAAAATGATGCCCCCAACCCCAGAAGCCATTAATTGTCAATATGTCAACTAGGCACCAGACTTCATGTTCCCTTCCCCATCTCCGTGGAATAAACTCCATATTTTTCTATCTGATTGTTACATTATTTTAGTAATCTTTTGGTGTCGCTAGGAATACACACTTTGGGGGAAGGACAACAGAGACAAAAGCGTTAAGGAAAAAAAATCAGAGGACCAATTTTCGTGTTGAATGGAGTGGTTCTTGGGCTGTGCCTGTAAAGTTTCATCTCTGCCCCAAATTTCATCCTTTGGCATGAACTGCAGTTATGTGTAAGGATTTTCATTTTGTTAGAATTTGAAGTGACTGGCCCAAGGTTATCGAGCTACGTGGGATCTGTTTGTACTCTGAGGTGCACTGCAGGTATTCACAATGAAGAAAGGCCTGCTAACTTGGGGATTGCTGAAGAGAAATTTCATTGAAAAACCAAAGTGTCTGTGAATGGAGGATTTAAGTAGGGTCTTTTTCTGATGCTGTTTAAAGACGGCTTGGAATTGCTGTGAGGACAGGAAATAATTCCAGATGGAATAAAACTCAACCAGCATCATAGAAACCAAGGGAAAAGACCTCAGAAATGCTGGAACTTTGGCCATTAGTAGTCGCCCAGAGAGGTCTATCTCTGCTTCTGTTTTGCTTTTGGAAAGCAGATACCATCACTAAAGGCACGCTTGAGATCCATGCTCAGGACTGCTCATTTCGTAAGGGGTAGGTACCAGGCGATGTGGTGTGGTATGCCACTTGGCGTGGATTTTGTTTGTAATATTTTTGTCATAAATGTGGATAGCAACCTTCCCAGAGAGCTTTAATACAGGACTCTCATAGTCTTACATAATTTTAGGACTACAAAAGCCACAATGTGGTGTAAAAAGAAAAAACAAACCCAAAATGAAGTAATTTGAGTGAAAAGCAACCAAAAATAGGATGATATGGAGAATGTTTAAGAACAGTGATGGAAACCACAGAATTCCATCAGTGGAAGACCCCAGAGAGGAATTCACTGCTTTTTCTTAGGTTTTTGAGATGAGGTCCCACATGCCCCTGGCTGCCTCATATTTACTATGTAGCCTAGGATGATCTTGAACTCTGCTCCTCCTGCCTCTACTTCCCACATGCTGGGATTGCAGGCATGGGCCACCGTACCTGCTGTTCCTTTATTCTGGATATCAGTGATCTTCCCTATGGCCTTCTGAGGGGGCCTACCTATTATCTCTCACTTTCTTCCTTTTAACTTAACATTCAGAAAATAACTGAGTCCTTTGTTATAAAAGCATTTCAGAGAAGACACTGGCACAGCATGTTCTGGGGGTTGGTTTTATTCCCCTCTGGGAGATCACAATAGTATCATGTTTTGTACGAATGACCAGTATCTATAAGTACTTTGGCCCATCATCTGTTAATTACCTTTTAGTTACCTGATTCCTTTCATTAGAATGCTAGTCTATCTTTAGTAGAATTATTTCTTTAAGTTGATTTTGTATTTGTGTGAAACCCCTTTTGGATTCTTATTCCTGGTCTATGAGAGCCTTGGGGCCAAAGCCAACTGCCACTTGTTACTACTGTAGGGCTTGATTGGAACACCCATTTCTTTATGTATTGACAGTTGCTGCTTTTGAATTATAATGCAGAGTTGAGTTGCAACTGAGACCTTTTGCAGTTCACAAGACCAAAAATATTTAAAATCTGGCCCTACACAATAAATATGTGCCAACTACTTTACAAAGTTAACACACTATGTTGTGATTTCCTCTCATTATTTCTCTTTGATTTTTACGTTCTCATGACATTTTAGACAGTGATAATTCAGGGGTGATGAACTATATTTCTTGACTTGTCAGAACAATAAGGCATATATAATGAATTCCAAAGAATTCTTGGCAGTGGTTCCTAGTTAATTTGCCACACTTGAACGGTGATACAGCATGTTTATTGCTATGATTTGGGTAATTATTTCCCACAGTCCCATAGGTCACAGTTTTGCCCCTGGCTATTGGGAAATGATGGCACCTTTAGGAGGAGGGGACCAGTGGAAGGACACGAAGCCATTGGCCATGTGTCCTTGAAAGAGACATTGGGGCCTAGTCTGTCTTCTTTCTTTCTGCTTCCTGGCCAGCGTGAGGTAAGCAGCTTTCTGTGCCACTCATTCTTGTCATTACAGCCGATTTCATCACAGGCCTCAGAGTAGAGACCCAACCAAGCATGGGTGGAAACCTCCAAAACTGTAAACCAAAATAAACGTTTCCTTGGGTATTTTGTTACAGTAATGGAAAGCTGGCTAATACATATTCATTAAGGGAGATGTAAATAATATCACAAGTCAAATTTGAATTCATATTTTTCTGGAAAACAATGATTGCCACTTATTGGAATAGTGACCCTTGAGGTGCTTTCCGATTGTATTTAGAATTCTTTGTAACCTGCAAGGAGAGCACTGATGGAGAGATTACAACTCAGTATTTCCTACTGATCACCCATCAGCCACTTTCTTGCTGGGGTCTTACTAAGACTACGGAAGAGCTTCAGTTTTCCTGTACTTTAAAATGGAAATTAGTGCCATTTGGCAAATTTGCTATTTATGATCAGACTTAGGTCTGTCATGACTTCCAGATTACCTTCATGAAACAGTGATTTGAGTGTCAAGATTTATAAACTGTGTGAGGAATTTCTGGTTATGGAAGTACATATAAAACTCTAGTTGTATTGAGATATAGAATCTGAATCATATATAATTGAGGATTATTTGGGGGAAGAAGAATGGTCTTTGAAATTTCATGTAGGCTTTACTCTGATTAAGGTTAGGCAAGAAACAAAACTTTGATAGTACAGGTGACAGTTGACCAGAGTGGAGATGACTGGAAAGAATTCCATTAAAAAGTATCTAATATGTAATGGAGTCCTGAGGTAGAATTCTTAGAAACTAGTTTAGAATGAGTAAATAAAACCTGTAATCACTCAGGCTGTGTGGCATTCAACTCTGTGTTATGGTCAGTGTTCACACAAGCGAGAAGGTGTAAATAACACCCCCTGAAGTTGTGTGGTCAAAAACCTTGGTTACAACAATAGTCAAATGTAATACCAAAGTGAATTCTGAAGCAATTGTGTTGTTGTTAAATACCTGGAGGGTTGAATTTTATGGGCCTGCTTTGCTCATTAAAATTAATAGTTCAGAATTGGAATTGTCTATACAGTCACATTCCTGCCCACAGCAAGCTAGGTGACGAAGCTTGACACAGAACACAGCTCTCTAAGTTTACCTTCACATCCAGAGCCAGCGATGAAACCCAGAAGTTTTCACTCTCATGGAAACAGCTAAGACACCTCAACCATTCCTAAATCTCTACTGAAATGCACATAGGTGGACCTGCTGCTCTGAGGAGGACGGAGGTGTAGGGTTGGGTTTCACAGTGATACTTTCACAAGTTGGCCTTTGCATCGTGAGTATTTGGTTTCAAGGTTTCCACTGGTGGTGGAGAAGTGATGGCACCTTGAACCTCAGACAGCTTCGATGGCAAGTTTTCAAGCTTAAGCTTTGTTCTTACAATATCTTTCAACAAGGAACCATCAGGGGTCTGATATTGGTATAGAATTCAGTCTTTTAAAAAGACTGAATGTCCTTCTTAGCATTATCTGAAAAGGAAAAGAGGGTGCTGGAGGGATTAAACATTTGAGCTGTGTGCATGCGTGAACAAAAGTGCCTGCCGGCATACGTGCTCAGATTTATACCAGCTGTGTACTTTTGTGGGGGTGGAGGAGTGAGGGTTTCCTCTGACGTGGAAACATTCCAGATGGACAGGAGTGTAAATACCAGGTTACATTTTTAGGGGCTTACGAATGGAGCCACAGCAGATTAGGAGGCTAAAAAAAAGCAGGACTGTGTGGACTGGGTTAGATTTTTCTACTGGTGAGATCCTAGTTTATTGACATTTCATAAATTAATTGGGCATTTTCAACTACCTCCAAGAAATGGAAAGGAGATCCTTAAGGCTGCGTTTTGTTGAAATAGTATTTCAGACAACCTTTTAGTAAAGCCACTTACTGAATCTCAGTTTGAAAATTAATTTTTAATCTTGTCATAAAGTATAAAACAAACCAAACAAAAATTAATTTGTACACATGAGGGAAAAATCTTGTTTGGAGGGTGAATGAGTGTGTTCGTTCCCTTTTCTATATATGTTCCAGCAGAATGTTAGGAGATGAAACTTTCAGATGGATTTTCATAGCTTTGTTAGTTACTACATGTTTGTGTTCTATTGTGACTCCTGACACCTTTGGATTTCTTATAAAGGAAGCAACATGCTTTAAATTGTAGCCAAGAAAAGTTTTTTTTTAATCTCCATAAGAATTTTGGAAAAAAAAGTTTCTATGTTGTTTTTTAATCATTATATAAAAACAGAAAACCTCTGAAAATGTACATCTGCTTTGATCCTAAAAGCCCCTGCCTGCTGGATTCAGCTTCACTGAAGACGTGCATTTCCTTGTGTGTCAGCATTTACCATGGTGTAGGAAGTGCTAGGGTTTCGGAATGTGACCTGCTTCAGCAGCTGTTTGGTGGTTGATGGCTCAGGACGTTTGCCAGCTGCCATGGTTTATCAGAGTGAAGCCAAAACCCTTGAAGTTTTAGGTTCCAGAACCCAGCACTTATTTACCCTTTTATTAAATGCAAGTACTATGTTTAGAAATTTGTTTGTCACAAACCTCTGTAAGTTTTCCCTGGACAAAATGTTTTGTTTTGTAGAAAGCACTTTGCCATTGATCAACGTGGCACTGCAAGACCCTACTGGGCATGCCTTCCACTTGGTTATATAAAGAAGCATTTGGAGCTGCCTTTCAAAGACACATCAACGCCTAATGAGTATTTCTTCAAGTTGTGATATTTATTTGTGCTTTGAGCCTTGCATAATCCCACTCCCTAACTGCGGTTTTGGGCAGTGGAGTTTTTTTTTTTCACTGTACTCCATTGCGCCACTGTAAGTCATACCCTGGCACAAGCAGAGGTCTAATTGCAAAGCTGCTCCTATCCCACAATTACTAGATGAAATAATTTGTAATGTGGAATGAGCCTTCTTGCTAGAAGGTCTTACAAAACCTCTTCAAAGACAATCTCAGTATTTTTATATATCAGGCAATAAAATTTCCATTTCTTTATAAATTTTAGAAATCTTAGATTGGGTTGTGTCTTTTGGTTAATTGTGATGTGACATTCTATTTTTATTAGATAGATAAATAGATGAAAGATAGATAAAATACTTTTTTTTGAGTGTTGTATTTGCATCATTAGCACCCCTTCCAATTTGTCTCACCCCCCCATTTCTGTCCTCTTGATTACTGTTATACATACATACATACATACATACATACATATATACATACACTTAAAAACACACATACACATGTAAAATGCACTGAGTCCATTTAGTGGTGCTTGTGCATACATGTGTCTAGGGCTGACCACTTGAGATTAGATGATTAGATAAACTATCAGGGAGCTCATCCCTCGAGAAAACTGACTTCCTCAGCATCCATTGATTGCAGCTCATCTAGAGGTGGGACCCCATGACATTTCCGCCATGCACATTGGCATTTCAACTGGTTTTGTCATGATGCAGAGCTTGTTAGGCTATCATACTGTGGAAATTTCATAGGTATAGCTCCCCTATCATGTCTAGAATGCATATCCAGTGGTATATAATTTAGGCGTATTAAGATATCTTCAAAAATATTACATACCATCACAGACTCTAGGAAGCCAAGGAAGAAATCAAAGTAATAGTTTGATTGATTTTAATTATTTTGGTGTGACACTAAAGTCTAATTGCTTAATATGGATAAAATTTCTACTCTAAGTCTGAGTATTCATATTGAGATATTTACTTTTCACAAGTTCCCAGTAAGAACAACTGAAAGTTGGAAAAATATTTAATTAAAAGACAATATAATATTCGGTTTCGAAGCCTGAAAGAAAGGGTATTGGGCGAGGTTTTGTTTACGCTTTTTATAAGAGCTTATCATATGCTTGCTTTTGATGGGAAACTAAGAGTAGGGTTGGCTTTCTAACAATGTAAAATTTATGCTTCCTTCCGGTTCTTCAAGTATTATCTTAAGTGATATGCTAACAAAGCCTTTTATTTGTATGTCATTCTCTCACCAGTGCCGTGAAGATACAAATAAAATCGCTTTTATGTGAATCCTGAAACATGAAGAATGAGTGTCTGAATCCCAGCTGGGTTGGTGGATACCTAGGGGAGGAGGGCTGCTCTCTGTTTCTCTTTCTCATTTTCATTTTCTTTAGACTAGGAACAGCCAAGAATTCTTTTGACATAAATATTATACCAAATTTTAGATTGATGTTTTATTAACTTTCTTATTGACTATAGGTCATAGGAGGAATTTGAGAATAAATAAACCAAGCACGGTATTTTCAAAGAAAGCGTAGTTTTCTGTCCACTTAATTTTTAAATCAATTTGTCCTTTTTAAAAAAATATTTTACTATTTTTATTTTATGTGCATGAGTGCATTACCTGCATGTATGTAAGTGCACTTGTGTCGTGCAATGTCTGCTGAGGTCAGAAGAGGGCGTTGGATCCCCTGGAACTGGAAAGCTGTTGGCCATTAGCATGGGGGTGCTGGAATTTGAACCTGGGTCCCGTGCAAGAGCAGACAGTGCTCTTAACTGCTGAGCCATCTCTCCAGCCCTTAAATCAACTTCTCTATCCTAAAGGACATTTCTTTTCTTATGCATATGTATGTATTTATACATGTATGTATAAAAAAGAAAGAAAGAAAGAAAAAACACTAGTATTTTGTCAGAATGCCTTTTGGGTGAGGGGAATTCAATGCCATATTTCCCCAAAATGTGTTTCTCAGGATATTAGAGTAGTTAGTATGGAAGGAAACTGTCTTTTCTGATCATTAGTTTAGGGAGCATGCAAACAAGAGGAAGATAACTCCTCCATCTGTTTAGCCATAGAGCTGCATCTCAAGGATCTCATGTTCCAACCGAGCACTTCTTAGGGAACTTCTAGCATTCCTGGATCAGCTCTCCAGAGTGTCCAACCTCAGTAGCTCCAGCCATCATCCAACGTGAAAGCTTCCTGTTCTGTATGTTGGAAGTAGTGCCAACTATATGGCTGAGAGTCCGTGTCATACCCCATGATACTCTGTGATCAGTGCCGTGTGTTTGTGCTTCTTGTACATGTACCTATTTACCCCTAAGAGAAAACACATGAGCATTTAGATCTCTTTGGGTCCATATATATCTATATATGGCCTGTGAAAGATAGCAAAAATCCCATTTTAAAGGGAACAATTCTTTCTTTATAGCTCGGTCCCAGTTGTGCATTGGAACTCTTGAGTGTCACCTACATTGCTACCCCTGTGCAGTGATAAGCATTTTAGAGTCCGTTAATATGTCACTGGATTTTAAAAGCCACCTGTCTTCCCTCATATCCGAAAGAAAACATAGGTTGCCTTATGTGCATCCTCTTTAAACCCTGGCAGGCGTTAACTCCCGGAACCTGTTTAGATGCCAAGACTTTGACTTGAAGTTGCAGTTTGCATGCTTAGATAGAATTCTTAGGGATTCTTGAGAAGTAATTTGCTTTATCACCTCTGATGGAGGCTGTGTTTTGATCCAATGAAGTCATCAATATCAGATTTTACATCAGAATCTTTCTTTTATCAAATGAGCTGTGACTCACCTTGGCTTGTACCTTAGACATATGGGTATATGATAAATGTTTTATTAATGATAGTTCAGGGCGACCAAATCTTTTTTCAGCCTGTACTTATTTTGCTCTTACCACTGCTGCTCTTGATAGAACTTGGATCATAATGTGGAACCCTGTAACTTAGACCAAGACTGGGAATGTTCTTCGGTAGTGATACAGTGCTTGCTTAGTAGGTTTGATCCCCGCTATTGATGAACAAACAGAGAAAATGAAAAAATCAGATCATGAAGTGTTTCTCTTTAAAAAGATATTTTTAAGTAAGTGCATGTTGATTTTTTGAATATGTGACAAACCAGAATTTTAAGCATGACTTTTCTTCTCTCATTTAAGTACATGATGCTGAGAGGGTGATCCATGTTTTTAAGGGCAGCTTTTGTGTGCATGTGTGCTCATGTACATGTTTGTGTACATGTGTATGTACATGTGAGTGTATATGTGTGTGTGTGTGTGCGCACGTGCAAGTGAGTGTGGAGGACAGGCCCACTTTGGGTATTTTCCACGACTGCTCCCCACCTCATTTTCTGAGATAGGATCTCTCACTAAACCTAGAGCCCTATTCTGCTAGACTGGATGGCCAGCACTCCCCAAGAATCTTCCTGCCTCTGCCTCTCCAGCACTGGGATTACAGGTGCATAGTGCTGGGTCCAACTGTTTTACTGAGCACTAGGGATCTGAACTCAGGTCTTCATGCTCATATACCAAGCACTCTATTTACTGAGCCTTCTCCCCAGTCCCTAAGGACAACTTTTTGTTGGATTTATGTTTTGATGCTTAAAGGCAAGTATAAGGGGGGGGGGTGTTGTTGTATGTGTATGAGACAACCCAGTTTTCTAAGTCTAATGATCAGAAATGAGCCGAGCACTCTTTATGGGTAGCTCTAGTTGAAAGAATATATTAAGTGAAAGGGGTAAAAAGTTGGAGGAGGAGGAGGTAAAAAGTAAATAGGGGGTGAGGAGACAGTGCACCCGTGAACTGTATAATCGTACCTAGGTTCTAGTTTCATCCAGCCCTTTTTATTTTTAAATAGGCTCTCTAGCCCGAAGCTGGCCTCAGACTTCCCAGGTTGCTGAGAATGACCTTGAATTTCCAATTCTGTCCCCATTTTAGTGCTGGGATTATAGCTGTGCACCACCATGCCTAGTTTATATGGTGGGGATTGAACCCAGGGCCTCATGCTTGCTAGACAAGGGCTCTACCAACTGAGCCACATCTGCAGCTCTGACTCAGACCTTTGAGCACAGCAACCAAGTCTTCCAGAGGCAGCTTCTGGAGTCTTTGGATTTACTGAGCCAATTGTATCCTCTGCTCTATCGGAAGGAGCTGACACTCAGGCTGGACACCATTTGAACACTCAGGTAGTTATTTTTGATTTTTCTGTAGACTGAGATAATTAGCACACGTAATTATAGGTCTCCATTTGAGACGTTCCATTCGGTTGCTGCCAATGAGAATAATGTGCATAAACTTAGCTCTGTTTATATGTCAACTGTGTAATATTTTAAAGCTAACGTCACTGTTTTCTCCTTCTCTGAGTACAACGTGTTTGGATCTACACAGGGAATATTTTTAAAAACTGACTGTCTAAGAATGTAAACAATTAGGAGGGGAGATACAGCTGTTTATAATTTACTTTTTAATCTTCTGTTCTTTCCTGGCCTCTAATAGCAAAAGACTTTTATTTACCTATTATAGTCTATGGCTTATTACTTTATAAGTATAGTTTTTCTGCTTTTCATTTTGGATCTCTAAATAAAGGACAGAAGGACTGAAGGAAAACTTCTGGATAAAAATATCCCCCTTGCTCACCAGATCTTGCAACAGCTGCAATCAGGCAGCAGAGCCCTGGCCCTTACAGAGAAAAAGGATTCTATTTTACAGGCTCCATAAACATCAGGCTTCAAGTTTTAGCCCTGGCTCTGTTTGTGTTTGTTTGTTGACATCCATTAGTCACGCCCAGATGCTTGTGTCTGCTGCTGTCTAGACTCTTCAGAAATGAGGGATTTCATTTTCAGTGTTTTTGCAGGAGAACACATAATAAAGGATGAAAGCAGGCTTTGGCTATGGCAATCTCCTTTGCAGACTGTTTTCCAGCAGGGAAGTTATTTCTGATATGCAGGTACCTCTGAGTGGACTGTTGTTTTAGTTGCTGTTGTTTAGGTTTATCAGCATGGCATTTCAGCATGTAATTTCTCATCACTCTCTGTAAACACAAAGCCTACCCTCGGTTTCCTTCTATAAAAATAACTTTGTATATTACGGGGACTCTATTTAGATAAAAAGGTTTAACAACACTTCCGCCTGGGCTTTTTATAGTGTTGTCTATAAATTTGTAGCTAAAACATAGATTTTGAATCCCAGTTGCCCCGTTCCCTTACTGTGAGAGCTTGAGGACTCTTACTTATCCTTTCTAATCCTCTACTTTCTTGTCTTTAAAACAAGACTAGTAGTATAATCTCAGTATTATTGTGAGGATTAAATGAGATAATGTACAATAAGATCTTGAATGTAGTTCAACCTTTAAGCAGTATGACCTGTAGTGTTAATGGAGACTCTAACTTGCTCTGTGTGTAAGGTTGGATTACGCCTTCAACCCCTCCCCAGGAGGGCAGGCAGAAGGATAAAAATATAATTTGAAAACAATTATCAGTATTAAAATAGCTTTATTTTCTTAGTCATGATGTGTAGTTTATGTCATTAAAGGAAGACTGAATTTTTAAGACTATTTTGAAGTGGTAACACTCCTTTTTTTGAGGCATTGCTGAGGATCAAACCCCAGGGCCTTATGTATGCTAGATAAATAGTCTACTATGAACCTGGACCTGTAACATAATTCCTGTCTCCAATTCTTGCCAACTGTGAGGGTCTCTTCACAAAAATTTAAAACTCCACTATCTTTTCTTTGACTGAAATTACTTATCCTTAACCAAGTTGCCTTAGATCAAGTAGATAAGTACTTAAAGATTTGCCTATATATCTTTTTTAGACACAATATGCTTTCTAAGGCTAGAGATAGAAATGTCAAGAGTAGCTTGCTTAATCAAGGACACTAATCAACTTTTTACAGCCTCAGAAAATCACATTTCATGACATAGCTGGTTAGGGTATGATTTCACCATGCCTAGACTTCTAGATAATAAAATAGAAAAACATTGGTTACAAAAGTGTGAGGTGCTTTAGAATTTCCATTTTAGTTTAAGGGCAATGCATTTCAAATAATGACCCAAGGATTAATGAGAGAGGCTCAAAGGCAGGCAGGCAGCACCTTCAAATCCAGGGGTAAGACAGCCAGTTATTTAAGGCCTGTTATCATATGGTGCATGTGATGGTCCAAGTTCTGATGATGGAATTCCTTGAGCTTCCCCACTCTGCAAACCTGTGGCAGTGGAAAGAGGCAGAAGTTCAATACAGTAACATCCCCTGCCCAGTCCCCTTTCTACCCTCCTTCCTTCTAGGATGGTTTCCAGTGGTTTCATGCTAATACAGTAATTGTGCTACAGTTACTCAATTGTTAAGCTCTGTGTTTCCTGCTCTGCAGTCAGATCTCATTCAGTCCACACTTTCACTGTCTTAGCAGGAAGTCACAGCTTATTGAGGCTAATCAGCTGCCTAAGGTCCCAGCTGTAAGTGGAACTGGGGCCTTCCTCTGTCTGGTGGAGCTGTGACTATGGTTCCAACAGAAGGTGTCTTGCAAGAGGATGGGATTCCCGTTGTGTCCCACGACTCTGGATAAAAAGCATTCTCATTTAGCCCAACTGGTTAGGCAAACAGCTCCTATGAATTGCTCTACATGTGAGTTGTACAGCCTGGCAGTGGTTTGGAAATTAGTTCTCTGGGAATGACTCTGGACATATCATCATTTTCCTCGATTTCCTAAAGTCATTAGAAGTATATGCTGGCCTTGCCTGTGAGGCTTTTCTTCTAAATCAACAAAGCAGCATTTCAGGATTGGAGCACAGATACAGAGACGGGCCTTGTGGGTGAAATTGCCCTCAAACCATGAATGCCTGAACACTGCTGTAAAACCTCATCGTCTAGAAGCCAGAATTTTGATTGACGTCTGAAAAACCAGGCCTGGAGAGCAGGCCTTCCTGCCTTTCTAGAAAAAGTGGGACCAGGTTGCTACTGTCTGCTGGTCCAAGTGGAGTTGGTTTGCAGATGAAACTTTGCTTGCTTGGTTTTTACTCTTTACCCTTGTATCATTATGGCTTTATTGTTGCCTTCAATATAAATTGTGTTATAAATCTCTCTAAGCAACCATGGTTTCTGTGCAGAGTTATGAACATGGAGACTCACCTTTGCTCTTAAGAAAGATGATAAATGTTTGTGCTCCATGGGAATGGGAGCCTCTTTTGATATCAACAAGTTTGCAGCTTCAGAATTGAAGGTGGTAAGCATTTAGTTGTTCTCTCAACAGGCTGGAAATACAGTTCAGTTCGTAGAACACTTTCATAGCATGTGTGAATCTCTAAGTTCAATTCCCAAGACCACAAAATACCCGAAGGATGTTCTCACTTGTTATCTCAGTTCTGATTACTTATTTAGGATAAAAGTCGAGTCTGTTTGCTTTTATGACCTTCCAGTATCCTCAGATTATCAAGGTGTGGTCCTAGAAGCTAGCCTCATTTTGTGCCTTACTTTGGTTAAAGAGGACTACAGGGCAGATTGTGTGTACTTCATGGCATTGTGAGCAATGTCTGCTTAGTTTACGTTATTTTACCTAGCAGCTAATGACAAGACAGGGCCAGAATTCCTCTGCATTGAGGCCCTCTGAGTTCAAAGCAAGCTGTATTCATTTTACAAAGACAGACGTATACTGAGTTACCCTATTTACCACTTTTCTCCAGTGCAGTTTCTTCAACCCTGGACCTTTTGCATTAGTCTGAACCCTGAACAAAGTCAAGAAAGAAAGAGAGAAAGAGAGAAGGAGAGAAGGAGAGAGAGAAGAGAGAGGAGAGAAAGAGAGAGCGAGAGAGGAAGAGAGAGACAGAAGGAAGGAAGGAAAGAAAGAAAGAAAAGCTATGTGAAATCTTTATTTATTATCAGGAACAAAGGGAGAAACTGGGCAAGACTGATCATGAGATGTTTATATAACGGTAGATGAGGAGGAAATTCTCCCTGGGTTTTAGGTGGTGATATTGCGTTCAGTCAGAACGTGAAGGCTACAGCCATAGAGAACACTAAGTTTTAGGTTTGGATCATTTTTAATCTGTCATATACCCAAGCCAGAAAACCAACTGGAAGGCTGATCATACAGTTTTGGATAGAGATAAAAACTGGTAGGGTTAAGCACTAACACCATAGAGATGAACTAGATCATCCAGAGATGGAAGAAAGTAGAGGGAGAAAATAGAGAGAAGGTGGGGGCGGTTAAACTGCTGTCTTTGAAGAATTCTGACTCTTGGTTCCTCTAGTGTCATCTCCACATCATCTAAATCTGTGTTGCTGGGCATGGTGGCGCAGGCCTTTAATCCCAGCACTCAGGAAGCAGAGGTAGGTGGATCTCTGTGAGTTCAAGGCCAGCCTGGTCTACATAGGGAGTTCCAGGTTAGCCGGAGTCCTCAGGAACAAAGATTTCCCTTGCCTCTTTAGTTAATGCTTCTTGAACTTTCTTTACTTGGAAATTTTTCTTCATGTCTCTGTTCTTTCTCTCTTCCATCTAAGCCCATTTTCCTTTTGGAGATACGCGATAGGTGACTCAACGACCACGTTGTATTAGTTCCCCAGCTAAGCCCTTTTTTATTTTCATAGTTGAAATAGGAACTTTCTTCTTTCTCTGTAAGTTCTTTCTTTGCTTCTTAGAGGGGATCCTCAGACCAGTTTCATTGACTTCCCTTGGGTGTTGTTTGGAAATGAAGAAGTCTTGGCCCCTTCCCCAAACCTAATCAGCAGAACTTTTGCATTAATGAATTCTTCAGGGGTTGTTAAGTACATCAAAGTGTGAGAAGCATTGTTTTATTTTATATTTTCATAATTTATTTTCCTTGTGCTTTTCTCAGTGTGGCTTAAAAGTGGAGACCCAAGCCAATCATGATACTATAATAATAGCTTAGAATGGCCGGGCGTGGTCCTGTAAGTCCCAGCACTTGGGAGGCAGAGGCAGGCAGATCTCTGTGAATTCAAGGCCAGCCTGGTCTATGTAGTGAGTTCCAGACCAGCTGGGGCTACAGGGAGACCCTATTTCAAAAAGACCAAAAAAAAAAATAGCTTAGAAAGTACTAGGCTTAGTGGAAATATTTTTAGCAAGTCTTTGTATTTACTTTGTAATTGATTGATTTGCTTGCTTGGAATTTTATGTTACACTTATTTTGACTCTTACCCTGTCTTACCTCCTCTATTAAGATTATTTTGCTTTTCCAAATAGTTGTACAGGTAAGGTTTCAGTTGCTCATTGTGTGGTTAAAAAAAGAATCATTGTTTTGGGAGCAAGAAGAGTCCCTATCTTACCCAGCATTGACTCCTAACCGGTTCCATGAACTTGAACAACTCATTCAATGATTCTAACCAAACAGCATCACACAATCAAGGATGTCTCTGTAATGCCAGGCTCAGGGACTGCTTTGATCCCACCTTTCATATTAGCCCATGAACTCTTACTATGGTAACTTGGTCACTTGTAGAAAACAGAATGAGTCATTTAAAATAAAAGTTGGAGGAATCGTCATCCATGTTATTTCTGTTAGACATTGGACCACTTTCCTTACCAGTTTACAGAGGTCTCAAATGAAAGTTGAACTTTGGTTGGGTTCTCCTTTTGTCTGTTGGCTTTCTCACTGTAAGAAGTGCTAGTACACCACTACATGATCAAAGGCAGAGAGAAGAGGCCACTATTTGCAAGGGTCCTGGCCTGTGCACTTAGGTCAGATGGTCTTCATATTCACTCTGCCCAGCTATGCATTAGAGGCAGGAAATGAACTAGGTTACAGCAATCCTGGCTCCCATGCTCGGAGGACTCTAGGAAGGGGATCCTGTTTTTATTGGAAATCCTCCTTAGCAGATGCCAGAAGTTATGGTGAGGGGCCCTGGTAGGCATTGCTTATGGGAGAAGGGATTGAAGAGACCTGTAGAAGATGAGGATTATCTCCAAAAGACCTGGCATGCCCTGGTGATTCACCCAGTCACAACACTTGCTTCTGTCTTTACAGAAGGAAAGCACTGAGTGACCATGTGAACAGGGAGGCCAATGTCCACTAGTGACATTGTATCTGGCAAAAACCTCAGGTAATTCTTTTTTTTTTTTAAAGCAGAATTAGGTAGAGTCCACCACTGGACTGTTAATGAAGTGTTAATTATAGTCTGTTGCTGTTTGATAAGAAGGCAAAATTGTGTGGTTTGCTCTTATTCTGAAGGCATTTTGTCAGCATCCTGGGCTACGTACGATCTGGGAAGAATAGGCCCTGACTGTTTTCCTGGTATACTCTGGGACCATCTCAGAGTGAACGCTCTGACAGCTCCTGTGGCTATACTTAAGGGGGAATCTATTGTTACTGTTATTACTTTAGGGATCAGTTGAAAAGCTTGATGTTTAATTACCTGTGAATCAACCTGTTCTTTCTGTTTATTGTCTGGTTTTCAGAAATTTGAACCTTTGTACGCCCATCAATAATGCAGTATGAGTCCTATCCAGCTACCTGTTCCTCTTCGTCATTTTTCTTTAAGACAAAGTTTAGGAAAAACAAACCTGAAGGTGCTTTCTGAGGCAAACATGTAATAGAAGGACTGACTGGAATTTGCATCTCAGTCTTATATTACAACTGGCTTTTCTTTGCTCTCTCGCTTTTGCTTTTTGTTTTCATTAATTGTTCATCTTCCAAGGAGAGTTCTTGTTTCATAAGGTAGGAAAAAACCCTCTTGGAAACAGCATTCTGATTTAGATGCACCCTTTTGAGATCAAGGTTAGCAAGTGGGTTTATTGTAAAAAGTCAGTTAATTCTGGAACAGTGGGAACCCAATCCTTAATTTTGTTTTCACTCCCAGATACTTAGGGACAAAACACATGACTAATAGTCACAAGCGACTTCAGTAAAATGACTCTTTGTTCTCAGTACCCTTCTCTTCTTATCTGAGTTTTGCTTCTGATCATGAGGACCAGGTATTTTCTCCACTTTATTAAGTTGTAGATGCAAAGGGAGGCCAAGCCCTTGTCCAAAATTGGGAGGTTACTACAGGTTTACCTGGGTGAAAGCACAAATCTGCGAGTGCTCTGTGTCTCCTATGCAGGTTGGCCTCTTCTTGGTCAGAATAGGTAGACCAGTACCACTTCCCACTATCTTACCCAAGCTCAGTGGCCCTCCCCTTTGGAGTTAGTACTTTGTATAGCATTGCATCTAGAAGGTTCTCTGAAGGAGCGACAGGAAACAAGGATTTAGACTGATTGTTTAGATTAACTAGGTGTTCCTAGAATAAAGGTTATTGAGGAACCAGGACACAGAACAGGTTAAAATGTAAGCAACCATAGCAGTTTTGGAAAGGCAATCAATATGTAGAAGGACCTATTAGAACCCTCAAGTGGCTATGTCCTTGGCTATGTCAAGGTGCAGAACTGTCAACACAAACCCCCCCCCCACACACCCCACCCCTGCTTCATGAATCCTGGAGGCAATAGACTAGAGTGTTTGGAGCCTTCCACTTCTGCAGCTGGAGGCAACAGCCCCAGGGCAGGATTCCTCAGCTTTGGCCCTATTGACATTTATTTTGAAGACAGATAATTCTTTGCTAAGGTTGACTTCTGTTTGTGCTGGGATGTTTAACAGTGTTTCTAGCCTCACTCACTAGAAACTAGTAGCTCTTCCCCTACCCCACTCTACCCCATCTCAGTTGGGACAACCAGGAAGGTCTCTGGACTGTCAAATATCTCCTATGAGGACAAAATTTTTCCCACCACGTAATTGACAACATTACTCTAGGGAGAGGTCTACAAAGAGAGATAGGTTCAGCCTTAGCATGTTTGACTTGAAGTGCAGATGACCCTTGTGTGGACTCCGTGGGCCTGAGGGTGGCCACATTTCTCTTGCTTGCAGCTGCAAGCTCTTCAGAGATGCCGTCTTAGCCCTACCTAAGGCCACAAAATAGCATGGTTGCCTGAATCAGTTACTCTTCTGATTACTGTGACAGAAGACGTGACAGAGATCACTTCAGGGAGGAAGAATTTAATTTGGCTAATGGCACCACAGTCCATCATGGTGAAGGAGGTGGGGTGGCAGGATGGCTCAGGGTTGTGGTGGTCGGCAATGTTGGGTGGCTGGTTTATTGTGCCAGTGCAGAGAGACTCTGCAGGAAGTGGGGCTAGATGATTGCTGTCCTCCTAGCAACCTACTTCCTCCAGCTAGGCCTCAACTCCCAAGATCCTGTATCCTTACAAAATAGTGTCACCAGCTTGAGACCAAATGTTCAAACACACGAACCTGTGGAGGATAATTCATATTCAAACTGTAGCAGTGGGTGTACTCTACACACCTAATTCTCACCTGGTGTCTGGGAAGGCCAAGATCAAGGTATGGCCGAAGTCTTGTCTTATGAGGCCCATTTCCTGGTTTGCGGCCAGCTGTCTTCTTGTAGCTTTTCATGAAGGGTCACAGACAATAAAAAATCCTGTGTCTTATATGGGTACTATTCTCCCTCTGCCTTTGACTTTGTTACCATCCCAAGGCCCCATTTCTTAATACCAGGATATGAAGCATATAAACAGAGCCACAATTCAACCGTAACGGACTGATAAATATGTCTCTGCATGGATGTCCCGGTTAAGACTGGTCACCACCTCCCAGCTAAGAAGTGGGCCCAACTACTCTCAGGGAAATCGTAGTCCAGCCAGGGTACCAGCTTAGTACTACAACATGGTGCTGCTTCAGAATGTAGTTAGGGAACCTCCAAACCATCTGTATTTTCCAAGTTTTTTTTAAAAAAAAGGCGTTGGTAAGGTGCTTGCTTTGTAAGTATAAGAATCTGAGTTCAGTCCCCAGAAATATTGTAAAAATGCTAGGGTTGGCTCACAGGCTTTTAAGTCCAACACAGGGAAGGTAGACAGGTGGATCCCTGGGGCCTACTGGCAAGGTGGCCTAGCCTTCTTGGTGAATTTGGAGCAGAGACCCTGTCTCAAAAACACAAGGTGAGCAGTGCCTGAGGAATGATACCTGGGGTTGATCTGAGCCTACAACATATGAGTGCACACACATACACACACACACACACATACACACACACACACACACACACACACACACACACACAGAAAGAGGGCTACATGACAGAGAAAGGAGAAATTGAAAGAGCCAAGTGGACACTTAAAGATGTAAGCAAAGGCATAGGAGCCTGGGGTCAGCAGGTAAAAGGTCACTTGCTTTGCCAACTGGGAGAATTTTGCCTTTTCATGTGAGACAATAAAGAAATGTTTGCAGTTGGTCAGGAATCCACACCATTGTTTGCCTCAAAGGACTGAGACTTGCAGGCAGCCATGTATGCATTATCAATTCTTTGAGATCATTTTCCAATGCCCCCCCTCCCCGACACTTCCAGCTGCCAACGATCAAGACGATTAGACGTGCATCTGGCAGCAATTTCAGTTTTTCAAGTTACTCAGTCACCATCCTGTTCAGTTCCTTCAGATGAGAGATTGGAGAAAAGAATTTAAAAACCTAAGTCACCCAGTTCCTCCTCGACCAGTGATAAGCATGCTTTAGAACCTGGGAACAGTACATGAAAAAGACACCCTCACTGAACATTCCTCAAGCCTATTCATGTGATTGCTTTGTAAATGCTTTCGTGTACTTTTATAAGGCTTGCATTAGCAGACTTTGAGAGGGCAGGGGGCCTCCAGCCTCTAATCTCTTCAAGCAGTAGAAGTAGCTTTTCAATGGGGTTTATGTACATGGCATTAATTTAACTTCTCAAAGCCATGTGAGTGCCTGTGTCTTGATATTTTTAGCTCCTACTGTTCCCTATGCGCATACGCAGGTCTTCGCATGATGTCATACCCAGGACATTGTTATCCTCACTGCTATTATTTACCCCTTTCCTTTCTGTTCTAGCATTTCCCAGAACAGAATGACTTTATCCCTATTTCCAATTCTGCTCCAGTCTGTGGCTAGAATTTGGTCTATGGATTCATCTGTGCTTGCTACTTCCATAGAGTGCTTCCGCTGCTGTGTTTTTAGTTATCAGGACAATGTCTGAATGCTAAGAGTGTCTAGATTTTAATCACAGAGGGTTCAAAAGAGCTACTAATTAAGGACTTCTATGCCATGCATAATGATAAGACATTTTATGTGTTACCTCAATAGCCCTTCATGATAACCTTATGCGATGGGTCTTGCTACCCTGTGTTGTAGGTGAGAATATTAAACTTCAGGAGATTGAGTAACCTGCCTAAAGTCAGAGAGTCAAGAACAAGAAAAGAGATGATAGAAGCTGTCTTAGTTTCAATTCACATTTTAACTTGCAAGTAAATTTTTAGTAAGACAAAATTTTCAGTTATTAAAAAGCATGGTGGCCATGTAAATAGTTGCATTATCATTTTCACAGTAACTGTTTGGGGGTTGAATTTCCTAAATTACCTTTTAGAATTCATTCACATACAGGTTATTCATGTATCACTAGAATAGTGACAATCCAGGGTGTGGTAGTTGGTTTTATCTGTTGTGCTGGATAGCTTTAGTGTCAACTTGACACACCTGGGTTGAGAGAACTTCAGCTGGGGAATTGTTTCCATTGGACTGGCCTGTGGCCATGTCTGAGGGGCATCTTCTTGATTACTGAGTGATGTGGGAGGGCCCAGCCCTCTGTGGGTGGTGCCACCCCTGGGCAGGTGGGCCTGTGTTGTATAAGAAAGCAGGCTGAGCAGGGGCCAGGGAGCAAGCCAGTAAGCAGCATTCCTCCATGGCCTGTGCTCCAGCTCCTTTCCTGCCCTGAGTTCCTACCCTGGACTCCCTGATGAACTGTGACCTGGGAGATGTAAGATAAAATAAACCCTTTCTTCCCCAAGTTGGTATTGGTCAGAGTATTTTGTCGCAATGGAGAAACAACTAGGACATCTATCAACTTGACACAAACTAGAATCACTGGGAAGAGAGTCTTAGTGAGGAATTACCTAGATCCAGTTGGCCTGTGGGCATGTCTGTGGGATTATCTTACATGTTAATTGGTCTCGGAAGACTCACCCTCAGTGGACAGTACCATTCCCGAGGTAGGGGTTTCTATGCAGTGTGAGAAAGGAGAAAACTAGTTCTCTTTCTTGAGAACAAGAAAGCAGGCAGGCAAGGGTACATGCATTTCTTTTTGCAGTTGATTGTGATTTGATGAGCCCTGCGTCAAACTCCTTCCTTGACCCCCCCCAATGGTGGGCTGTACCCTGGAAATTGGAAAAGCCAAATAAGGCCCTTTGTACCCTTGACTGCTTGACGTCAGGGTATTTTATCACAGCAACAGGAATTAAGTTAGAACACCAGGGCATACACTTTACTACTTTATTGCAAGGAATATTTGTGGCTCATCTTTAACACAACCCATTTCATATGGGTCTTAGCTTTGGACTTCTGTAATTTAAGGTGGATGGTATAGTTTTCCACCTTGTCTTAGTCTTTTGTTTAAGAATTACCCTTCTACCCCAGGAACATTTGTAACTTGTATTTCCTTAAGAATTTTTAAGTTGAAATGAGTGAGAACTGTGGGGTTCGATACACTTGAAAATAATGCGACATTCTTAGGTAATTTCAATTAGTTCCATAGAGGAAGTGTTCTTTCATTAATTAGTCCAATTTTTTAAAAGTACTGTTCATGCAATTTCAAACAATCATAGAATGAATTATCTCCAACATTGTCCCCCTGGTGATCTCCTCGAAGCAAAAAGGAAGACAGAGGACCACATTTTATCCTGTAATTTAACATGATGGTTTCCTGGAGATGTTAGATGTATGTAGTGGGAAAATCTTTTTCTGACATTGAACTTGGCCTTCCCAGGAACTGTCGGGAGTGGTATTGTCCTCTGCTAGACCTAGTAAAAGACCCAAACTACCCAAGGGAAGGAGGTGGGGCCATACCACTGAGGTACCTTATGGCTCCTTTGGAAGTTGCTTATTGGGTTCTGTAGACATTTCCTGCATTACAAAGATCTTCCATGAAGTCAGCCACAACCACATTATCGGGGACTCCAGCTCACATTTGTGGTGAGCAGGAAATAGATTAAACACAGGTTTTCCTCTTTCTCCAGCTGCCAAAAGTGATGTCAGTGGTGCTAATGATTGTTACCTCAGTTCTCTGCCATCCAGGGCTGTGTGTGTGAGGGTCTGTTCTGGGCCCTGTTCGTGTGTCGTTATGGAAAAACTGATGATGGTTGGGAAATGTGCTGGATAGCTTTAGTGTCAACTTGACACACCTGGGTTGAGGGAGCCTCAATCGGGAAATTGCCTCTATTGGACTGGCCTGTGGCCATGTCTGAGGGGCATCTTCTTGATGAGTGATGTGGGAGGCCCAGCCCACTGTGGGTGGTGCCACCCTTGGGCAGGTGGGCCTGTGTTGCATAAGAAAGCAGGCTGAGCAGGGGCCAGGGAAGCAAGCCTGTAAGCAGCGTTCCTCCACGGCCTGTGCTCCAGCTCCTGCCTCCAAGTTCCTGCCCTGAGTTCCTACCTTGGGCTCCCTGATGAACTGCGTGCGACCTGGGAGATGTAAGACAAATAAACCCTTTCCTCCCCAAGTTGGTACTGGTCAGAGTGTTTTGTCACAGCAATGAAGAACAAACTAAGACAGGAAACAATTGGGTATTGGACAATTACTCAAATGCACAATGAAGAGCTTGCTTGCTTGAAGCAATCTGACTCCAGGGAAAAAGCACGCATGAGAAATCTGGAAAAGTAAAGGTTGTGGCAATAGGTCTGCTTCGTTCCCTTTTGTACAATTTTAGATTGCCATTGCAAATACTTTTTACTCTCTCTATACCACATTGTAAAGAAAGTTGTGATGTAATTTAAATCCACTGGTTTGTATCCAAGCCAGACTTATAAAACCTGTGTCCTGTGTTCTGACCATTACAAACTAAATAAAAGCAAAAACCAAAAGTGACTTGATGTTACAATGTAAACCTCAGAACTGGAATGTAATTCCATTAAGGAAGAATATACTGTCAAAACAAACCCCAGGAGTGCAAAAGACTTCCTGTCCCACAGCACATGTGGTCAGACATGCATTGTAGGGGACTTTTTCCCCCTGAGTCCTTTGATTCTGTCATATATGTGGACATATGTATTACTTATCTCTTCGCTGTGACAAAAATCAACTCATGGAAGCAAGGGTTTGCTTTGCCTTACAATTCAGGGATATAGTTCATCATGGTGGGGAGTTATAGCAACAGTAGTATGAGGCAGTTGGTCACATTGCATCCACAGTCAGGAGGTAGAGAGGGATAAACAGTGATGGTCACTTTGTCTTTTTATCTTTGTATTTAATCTAAGATCCAAGCCCACATTTAAGGTGGGTCTTTCCACCTTAATTAGCCCAATCTAGAAACTCCCTCACAGTTAGATCCACAGGTTTGTCTCTTAGCTGATTCTCGATCCTGTCAAGTTAATGAAAGTAGTAACCATCATGACAGAAGAAACATTGGACGCATTTTGATTTACCCTTTGTAGGGAAGCTGTTGTACCACTGACTCTATTCCCTTTCTCAGCCAGCATGCTTGCCATTAATAAAAGGAATTCAAAGTAACTGGCGGATAACCAGTTTAATCTTTTAAAAGATTTTTCAATGTTTATTTAGATTTATCATTGACAGCACACTCTTAATTATTATTATTGTTACTGTTTTCTCATCCCTAATCGTCTTGAGACATTTCCAGAGACTCTTGGAAGCTGGGGAAGAGTAACTCACAGTGCTGACAGAATTCACCCCAGTAGGCCAAGAAGCACCATGGTTGCCTCCTTGGTCACTCCGGATCTTTCCTTTTCATAAAGCATGCCTGTCTTCGTTGGTGGTCTCCTGAAGTCAGCAGCCCTGCCAGAAGGTCTTTTGCTAGGACAAAGGGGGACTGGAGCGAGATGGCCTCTCACATGTCGGCACCTCTTCCCGAATTTTCTTCCTTGGTAACCCTGTGCACGTGAAGATCTCGCCAGCAACCTTGTTATTCTCACCAGCCCTCTCCATGTGACTGGCACCAGGCGAGAGTGCTATTTAAGCAGCTCCTTTAAAGCACTGCTTTGGGCTGGTTGCTTACCCTTTGCCATTTAAGACCACGAAACCACATCTCGCCAGCTCAATCCTGGCTGATTTGAAAAGAAGTTGGTTTTCATTATTGGACTAAAATGCCTTTCCATTTTCCAACATGAAGTAGCACTTATCTCAATGTTATCTCTAGCTTTTGTTCAGTCCTAACGTCTTCACTGCAAGGCTTTAAAATGGACAGTCTTTTCTCACTACCAAGTTTATCTTTTCCCCAAAGCCTTACCTTGGCCTCACACTCCCCAACTGTACCTTGTAAAGAGTGCAGAGATCTTCATGTGCTCTAAACTGTCAAAGCTCTCTGCGTTTAGCTTTTCTTCTCATTATGTGGGTGGTCACCAGGCCTACCAGAACTGGCTATGACAGTCCCGCTGGAGTCCTGGCTGCCAGCCACAAAAATCCCTTTATAAGAGTTTTAGTCTATTACGTAGATTGATGCACTCATTTCTCCCTCTAGGATTTTATGGTAACAAACGTTATTACAAGAAATGCGAGAGCTATGATGGTATTTGCAACTGATGTTTTATTTTTTAATTTGCTGGACTCATTTACTAGATCCAAGGCTACTTTAAGAAAGCATTCTCTGGTAGTATGTCACAAATGCTGTATATTTCATTTTCCTTAAAGATAGAATCTTTAAATTAGTAGTACCATGACTTAGTTATAGCAAGGTCAGGGTGAAAGCTTAAGGAATGAATGGCAGTGGTATGAAATTGGATATAATTGTGTGAAATATGAAAATAGTAGACCTGAGAGACTGGAGGGACGGTGCTAAAGTGCTTGCTATGGAAACTTGGGAACCTGAGTTCGAGCTCTAGAGCCTACTTTAAAAAGCTGGGCATGGACCCACACTGAAGGATATTTGGGAGTACAATTTAGACTCTATAGACTTTATATAATATTTATATATACATATATAATAGGGTACATTAAATTGGGCAGGGGGCAGTAAGGGGGGATGCAGATAGAGGAGGGGATCTAAATACCATCAAATTAGGTTGTATGAAAATTGCAAAAATTAAAAAAAAAAGCTGGGTATGGTAGGGTGGTGTGTATAAGTAATCCCAGTGTTGGGAAGGGGAGACAAGAGGATCCCTGAGCCTTGCTGGCCAGACAGTCCAGCTGAATCAGTGAGCCCCAGATTCACTGAGAGACCCTCCCCCGTTCATGGCCATGGCCTTGGAACGCAGGCCAGTTAGCTTTTGCAAACTCCACATCCTCCCTCTGCGTTTCTCAGTTGGCCGGCCATTTTCCCCCCTGAGAGGAACTCTTCTCCCCTCTTGGTTCCTCCAAAAGTTTTGTGACATTCCCTCAAGTACTTGGATTTTTGGAAACTAAAGCTGGGCAACTAATGGGTCTCCCCACTTTCCGAGTATAAGGGAACTGGGAAGATGAGGACTTGATGGAATGTTGTGACAGTTTCAGACATGGACTAACACTTCACCTGGCCCCTCAGCACACACTTTTAAGAATGAAGAAGCTCTGGGGCATTACTTGAACACTATTTTTCTCTCTTCCTATAACATTTTTTTTTTTACATTGGATGTGGGATTATACTATTTAAATCCTTTATGAAAATGATGAAATTAGAACAACTGAATAACAGTTGTCCCTGGGTGCCAGGCATTATAAATAATAACATTTATTCCTTCTTTACACTTTTGTATATTTTATAAATATTCTGTATCTCTTCTAAAACCACAGTGAGACATTTATGTTAAAGTGAACGAGGAATATGTTGTTTTGACACTGTTTTTGCAATGCCAGGGACTGAACCCAGGGCCTGTGCATGTGAATCAAAGCAAGTGTTCCACTACTGAGCAACATTCCCAGACCTCAACACATTTTTAAAGTTGAAGATTTTAATTTGTATGAAAATTTCCAGCTGAATATACAACCTAAGTTTTAAACAAGCATCCCTGTGGAAGGAAGCTCTTTACTACAGTCGTCTAAAAAGTATTATTGGATGAAGAAGTCTTTATTTTAGTATATGACAGCAACCAAAGAACTTACCATATTTGACTCATATTTCCTTACATTAACAAACAGTAGCACCCTGGTCAGACACTTATTCCCGTGTTGCACTTGGCTGTACAAACTGGCGTGAAGTTTCAAAACATGTAAGCACAAGACGGAAGCTTATCGATGGCTTTGACTAGAAATACATTATTGAAAGCATTCAGACCCTTCTAGTGGACTTTTGTCTTAACTTTGTGTTGTTTTCAGCTTTCCAATACAATGTGAAAGGAGGCAAATACTGTATTTGTTTTTCAGCTGTGGCAGACATGGTTTAAGTGGGTAGAGTTCCGGAAGATGTAAATTCCTTCTGACTGCAATCATGCGATAATCCATAGGGCTGAAGTAGCATTGCTCAAGTGTTGACTTACCTGATAATGCTTTAAAAATTACATTTTTCATTTTCTGGCAGCAGGATTAGGTAGGTTTTATCTTACAAGAAGATACACACAGAAGGGTACAGTAGATACTGATATGGTGATGAAATTTTGTCAAAATGTAATTTCCTGCTACTAAATCTCATGACAGGCTCATCATATTTCTGGGTTCAGAAGCTATTCCCCAATGATGTAATGGAGAGAATGTTTCACAGAGCGTCACCGTTTGGTATTGACAGTGTCTTCTGTTGAGGAGCTGTGTTGCGTTTTGGTTTTCAGTTTATGCGTATCACCAGTCAGTTTTTGTATTTGAAAAGTAGTGTAGTAATATTTGCTATGTGTGGTGGGTGTCTGCCCGTTGAGGTTGTGGATTGTAAAGTGCATGGAATGTACACAGGGTCATGGGTCATGTCGTCATAGTTGGTGCTTAGTCCGGTCTCTGTCGTTGCATGTGTGTTTGCCACTCCCGTTTTCAAATGTATTCCTAAATTGCAATAGCTTGTGCATACAGAGCCTAGCCTCTCTTCAGATGTGTTGGTTTAGTCAAATCCAGTCTTTCTGGACTGCAAGTATGCCGTGATAAAGATGTGGGGGAGGAACCTAAGTCCCATGAAGCCTATGAGAGGTCTGTCTGTGAAGTCCTGATACTTCCTAATGACGAACAGCACTATGCTTTTTCAACTTCACTTTTGGAACTCTTTAGCTTTAAGTAGTAGCTTACTAGGAACCATTAGCCCTACTTAATCAGGCCCCTTCATTCACCATATTTGCCTGTGTCCCCCGAATTCCCTCTGGGTCTCCTGCGCGATCAGACAAATCATATATTTTTATGTGGGTTTATTATGGTTTATGCCCTCGGGCAGGGAGGGGGTAAATGGGGACCTTACAGAGACAAGTACTCTTGCACCGTGGCTCAGAGCTTGCCACCAGATACGCCGCCTGGCCCACAATCTCTGTTAACTTTAGCCCACGCATTTTGGGCCCGCAGTCTCTTCCCAGGTCGGTAAATGCCCCAGCCGGCGTCCATCTCTCTCTGCACACCTACCGCCTCGTGAGGACCTCCTGGCTCCGGGGTTCAGTCCCAAGATGGCTCCCAGCAGCCCCCCAAGTAGTCCCTCCTCTGGGGCAGGCCCCGCCCCTTGGAGGAACTAGCCAATTGGGAGACAGCCTGTGACAGCTTTTTGGCTGTCTCCAGAGATCAGGCTAAGACTGCTGCCCTAGAGACAGGACTGACTGAGGTAGAGAAGGGAGTTGCAGAAAGAAATGGGAACTTGAGAAGGCATCCCAGAACCCTGCAAACAATGGCTGCATGTTTGGAATAGGCATGCAGCCTCCAACAGGGCCACGGTGAATGACAGTTCTTATTGAGATCTGCCTGTTAAAAATCCATGTCACTACTGGGTAGCTAGCCTTTATGTACAGTGACATGCAGACACTATTGTGCAAAGACAGACAGGTGTGAACTTCACTTCAGACTCCTCTGTGGCCTTCCATCATTCCCCCATGTCACCCCGTTTTCCTTTTTTCATAGGCTCCTAAATTGATGACATCAAAGGGTGATGTCATCATTTTGTGACTAATATGTGTGTTGGTAAGGATTCATGATCAAAGACTCTTAAAAGTAGTGTACTAAAACTTTGGCAGGAAGATATGTGATGAAGGTATGTGCTCTGTCTTTTTCTTTCCTGCTTTTTTTTTTTTTTTTTTTTGAGACAGGGTCTCCCTGTAGCCCCAGCTGGCCTGGAACTCACTATGTAGACCAGGCTGGCCTTGAACTCACAGAGATCCGCCTGCCTTGCTTATGGAAGATGAAAAGGGTGGTTCCTAGTGGCCTAAAGCACATAGTGAGGCCATATTTTGTCTCTTCTCCCAGGGCCCCCTAGTTTCTGCCCTGTACACCCATGCAGGTTGGCACATGTCATGATAACTCTGGGTACGGTTTGTTCGCTCAGCCCTCCTGGAGGAGCGCCAGATAAGAAATGAGAAGCACACTGCATGCCCTTTTCTTTTCTCCCATTGTATATTTGGCAGGTTATTTGTCACGAGTCCTTTTATATAGTGTGGCCCGCCTGCCTAATTTTAGGCCCAGAGCTGTGAAGCTATGTCTAGCTGTATCTTGATATTCTGGTGGGAACATTCTGATATGAGTTCAGGAGAAACTTGAAAATAAATGCAAACCCTGGAGGTTGGCTGAGAAGTTTCATAATCCAGCTGGGGCTGTTGGAAGGATGAACTGGCCTTTTTCCCCCTGAATGAAGTCCTGTGTCTCTGCAGATCAAGGGAGAAGCCCAGGACACTTTTTTATTTGTTTGGTTTGCTTTGGTGTCTCCATCCTAGGTCTTTATTAGTAAGTAAAAAAGTAGTTTGTCTCTAAAGGCAAAGTTAATATTTTAAAATAAACAAAAATCTCCTCATAAAGGAGTCTTCATTTGGTACACTATAACTTATCTGAAAGCCATTGTGTAAATAGTGGTGGATCAGAATCCACTCCTTCAGAAAGAGAGAGAGGCCAGGCTTGGTGGTTCACACCTCCTATAATCCCAGCACTCAGAAGACTGAGGCAGGCAGACAGCCAGTGTAAGGACAACTTGGGCTGCATAGTGAGACCCTGTCTCTACAAAAAAAATAGGAAGGGGGGCAAATAGGGGAAAACAAACATTGGTCAGCATTTATGCTTGTGAGTTTTGGGAACCATTGCTCTCCTTGTAGCTAAGGTGAACCTTGATCATATCTCAAAGCATCAAAGCAGGCATATCCCTGCAATTAGATAAAGACCTTGTGGACTGTCTGTAGAGGTTTTCATCATGTACCTGCTGTAGATCTGTAGATTTAGCTCTTTATGCTCCTTTTAAGAATCATGGCAGTCCTGTAAAGCGTCCTTCTCATGGCCTACCCATGGCTGGTTTCTCACCTCCCTGGCCTTGTTTTATCTTTGATGGCAAGTGTGTTGCGTGATTGCCCTTTGTTCAGCTCACATTCCTTAACTTCCTGCTATGTGGCAGGCTTTGTGTTAACACTGGAGCCACAGTCTCTGTCTCCACATCCCCGAACTTCCCAAACGTTTAGTTAGAAGTCGTTTAGTTAGAAGTATTCTTCCTCTCCTCCATGCATCCAGAGCTTTCCCACCTCCATGCGTCTGTCATGAAGTTCACTTTTCTTTGCATTCTATCAGCTTGTGAATGAAGCTTGCCTGTTTTTCTAGAATTACAAGAAGCAAAGCTTAGAGCAGAATTCAACTTTGACTCCTCCTTGGCACTGAATGCAACAGCTTACTCATTCAACAAGTATTTATGA
Source organism: Nannospalax galili (assembly GCF_000622305.1). Classification (NCBI taxonomy): domain Eukaryota; kingdom Metazoa; phylum Chordata; class Mammalia; order Rodentia; family Spalacidae; genus Nannospalax; species Nannospalax galili. Next base: position 13,262,436 of record NW_008360326.1, on the reverse strand, counting down.
TAATCTACTCTGTGCCACAGACTGTTCAGGACACTCTATAAATATTGATATCTATAGATTAACTTCTGAGTGCATGAAAAGTAAATACTTCTAAAGGACAGTCTGATACAATACTTGAGAGAAAAAGACGCTCTAAGAGGCTGTCTTCTTGCTGAAGGAGAATTGTACATAATGCCCTGTTGAGGTCAGTTTTCTTGAATTTCAGGGAAGAAATGCTATGCTTTTCCCCTAAACAACTTATTTCTATGAGACCTAAATTGCAATCATTTTCTTTTGTTATTTAATGATTAACTATGTCTGTTTTGCTTGGGTCTCCTTATGCATCTGAATTTGTGTGTGTGTGTGTGTGTGTGTGTGTGTGTGACTGAAATTCTTATGTCAAACAATGTCACATTAAAAACTGATTTCACGGCTGGAAAAATAAAAATAAAAATAAATAAATAAAAACTGATTTCAGATTTTTGTAATGTTAAGCTGTGCATCCTCAGATGCTAAAAATTTCAGTTGACTTTTAATTAAAGAAATTTGAACATAGACTGATTGTAAGTGTACGTCATATTTTATAGTATTTTTAAGTGGGAATTAGAATATACATTTTTTGCTTCAATCATTATCCCAAAGAATTTTGTATTTATTTGTTGCTGAATCTATGAACTGTCCCAATCACATTGATTTGTTTACTGATTTAATATTGAGTACTTTTAGTTTGTGATTGCTTTAGACTCTTGCATTTTGAAAGAAAAGTTAAATACAGTGTGTTGGTCCTGTTTGGCACACGGTACTTCTTCTGCCTGTAATTCTACTTCAGCTGATACTTCTTCCCTTCTGCTCCCAAATGGTGACTGAATGCTCATTTCTAGCTGCCTGTGGTGACAATTCTTTTTTCCTTTTCCTTTCCAGAATGAAGACCTAAATGACCTCAGCAAATCCTCCTTTAACTCATGGGTACCCAGACTCGAACTATTTCACAACTCACAACCAGGACCTCACATCTTCCTCCTCAGTAGATGGTACGACACATCCATTTCAGTTTGTTTACTTTGTACAATCCTCAGGAGATCATTGACTGAACTGCACGTTCTATATTGTGCCAAGCAAAAAACAAAACATAACAAAAAAACACTGTGACACTGAGCAATGAGTCTGCGTGAAATTCATCTTGAACCTTAAGGACTTCGCTGGCCGCAGTGAGCTGGTGTGCCTCCCATCATGCCACAGGAGAATGGGTTTACTCTCATTGAATTTACAAGATACGTTTCATCTGCTGCTGAAACTGTGTTCCACAAAGTTCCATTGTAAATGCTTTCATATGAAACTGTTCACGTTGGGTGGAGAGAGTATTAAATATTTAACATAGGCTTTGATTTATATGTGTAATTTTTTAATGAAATGTAACTTTTCTTACAGCACATCTTTTTCTGGATGTGGAACTGAGGTATACAATGTTCTGTTGTAAAGAGTGGAGCAAATGCTTAAAACAAGGCCAGAAAGAGTAGAATAGGGTATGAACCTTGTTTTAAGACTGTAATTCAGAAAAGTAATATAATAAGAATCATAGTGCCGTAGATGATTCTCAATCTTATGATTATATTTGCTGATACTATCTCTTGTAATATAAACTTGATGTTGAGCTGAGTTCCTTTAAGAATTAATCTTAATTTTGTATTTTGTTTTTCCTGTAAGTCAATAGGCCATGTTAATTAAACTGAAGAAGGATATATTCTGCTGGGGTATTTTGAAGTGTCAGCTTAGAATTGGTAAGTGAATGGAAGCAAACTTACAAGAAAAGAAAACCACAACCTTCTATTCTGTATATTGCAGAGACAAAGAGACACAAACTATCCCTTCAAGTCAAAAGTCTCTTTGGAATGAGCAGTGTGGGTGGTTATAAATTCTGGAAATGTCTTTCTGTTCATAATAAATTAGATGCTATTGATCTTTTCTTTCTCCTGCACCCCCACTTCTGTAAGCTTCCTGCCCTGTCCCACTATTTTTTCTGTGCAAACATCATATTTCACATATACATTGTCTTGTGAACACTGTTAAGACAAGTGAATTCTTTCTAACCAGACATTAATATTCTAGAAAGCTTTCCCTCCCTCCCTTCTTTCTTTCTTTCTTTCTTTCTTTCTTTCTTGTCCCACTATACAGCCCAGGCTGAACTGAAACGTGCTATGAAACCCACCAGGAGGAATTATTTTGTCTTTAGGCTTTGTTTTACTTATTTGAGGATGTTTTAAAACTAAGGTTACTTGCAAAGAGCATAATAGAATTAAGAAGTATGAGGTCATGTGTAGAAACTTGCACTCAGTTCACAGTCTATCAGTGGCACTATCAGGGTAACATGTTATGTTCCTTAAAACTGGTATCTTGCGTTTTGTTTTTTTTTAACTGAATGTAATTGGCCCATTTGCCCTGGTGGGTGCTGGCCTATTAGTGATTAGTTAGTAAAACACAGTGTACAGAGAGCACATACAGCATAATGGCCTGCTATTGAAACATTTAGCCGGCAGTGAACATGTGAAGGCTTTTTTTGTTTGGAAAGCCTAAATGTCTTGGAATTTTTTCTTGTCCGATAGAAATGGCACTGAACATAACTGAAGATGTTTCCTTTAGAATTTTATGTTATTTTACCAGGAAACTTCCTAAAAGTAAAGTGAAATAATGCAGTTATCAGACTCCCTCTGAGTAAGTGTGGGCTGTTTATCAGGCATTACTGGCCCTGGTGTGGGGAGGAGCAACACTATTTCTGGAAAGGGTTGAGCTCCCTGGGTCAGGCTACAAGAAAGGAGCTCGGGTTGGAGGGCACTGCAGTGACCACCGCCCTGATCAGCTGGCTGGGGACTCCTCACTCTACTCAAAGACAGTGGAGATAAATGGACCCCCACCCCCCAACTGCTGAGGCCCATGTTAGCATTCATTCAACCAGATGGCATGTACCTCACAGACTGCTGTACAGTGCCCGTTGTTGCAGATCTTAATCATTTGCATGCTCATCAGTTTCTAAGATAAATAGGTCTCTAGTCATAAGAATCCATTGTTTTCAAGGAACTCGCTGAATGATGTTTGCTATTAGTAAAGAATCCCGCCAGTTTTAAAAATCTGATATGAGAGTTGTTTTTTTAAACATGTCAAAAAAGACTTTCATTGTCAAAGTAACTTTTCATTTGTCAAGCATTCTGACTCATTTCAAGTGCCTGGCTCTCTTCCTTTGAGGATTTAAGTAATTAGAGAGAAACCAGTGAGCAAGGCCAGCCCCAACCATTCTACTATAAAGCTGGTTGTAATTTCTCAAGGAACCTAGACTTCAAATATGTATGACCAAGTTACCTCTGCATGCAAGATTTTCAAAATTTGGGGTGAAAACAGAAATGAACACGCTGGGAAATCATCTCAGTTTCTATATCTCTTGCTTTTTGTTGAACCAATAGCACAAAAGTAGAAATTCTTATTTCATCTTCTAGAGTTACCTGAGCCGGGTTTGACACAGTATCAAGCTTTACTGACTTAAAACTGGAAGTCGCTGGTACTCAGGCTGAGACCTCATGCCCTGGTTCCTTGAAGGGTTTACTTTAAGCACATGAGCTGCTAAGTCCTTATGTTCAATTCTTATTGAAGAGAATTGGCTTTTATCCATTTCAAAGTATCTTCAGGCCAGCCAAGGACTTACATTAATGGGGCATCTAGCGGCCTCTGTCTAACCTAGAAGTTAGTGGCTTTTTCTTTATGAGACCAACCTTTCATAGCATTCTTTCTTAAAGACTTGGGCAGAGTTTTAAAATTCTCCTTTGTGAAAAGAACAAATATGTTCCCTGGCTTTGATGAAACCTTTGTTTTGGGCAAAAACATAGCCCTAGAACCCACTGGAAGTGAGGGGACTCCATTAATGATCAACCACCTGGGTCAATAATGGCAAATCAGTACTGATGTTACATGTGTGACAATTTCTTGCTAACTTTCAAAGGTCAGGGATTCTCTTGATTAATCTAGTGACTGAAAAAGTGGATCTATGTGAAATCCTCTAGCCAGAAGTAGAGATTTTTAGCCTGTCTTAACTTGGCTTTTGTCTTTTAGCTGTCTTTTAAATGTGAGACACAGTATTAAGAAAAACTTTTACTGTACTGTAAGAAACAATATTTTACAGTACCAAAGCCCTGTTTAATTAAATCTTATACCCTGAATGCAGTAGACCATGTAGTTGGGAACACCTTTACAACAGGTCTTTTAATGATGGGGGAAGGAGGCTCACCACATAATAACAGTAAGAGCTACAATGAACAGTACCAATGTGAAAGGCTGTGGCTCTGGGTAATAATGAACCTCTATTTGCCTCCTGCTGCTTTGGTAGAGCTCTGTAGGTCGGACTATGACACAGCAAGGCCCTAGGATCAAGACCCTAGGAGTTAAGACTTCTACTGGGGAGAAAAGGACTCTTTGGAAGGCAGGTGGAAGAAAGTTGAGGGAAATAAAATAAGAAATAGCTTCTTTGCAGTGCCCAACCAGGAGGGTTAGTGTTGCCAAGGCACACTGAACATTAGTAGAAGGTGATGCTAATCCTCATATGTATGAACTGCTAGAGACTTGAAAGAAGATAGGTGTTCTTCCAGGGTATGAGCAAGTGTAACCTTCTTAATAGAGGAAGACTTCTAAGCTGGGCTGTGAGCTTAGTCATAGAGAGCAGAGATAGCCTTTCCTGTAGTTAGTAGAATAAGAAGTATTAAACACTGGGCCTTCGGTCATCTCTGAGCCAAGGCCGAACTGTGAAGGTTCTCCCAGACCTCACTAAATCAGTCTCCTGTGTGGCTGCAGAAAGTGTGGCTCAGCTGGTGTGCTGGTTTTCTATGTCTCACTACTTGTAACCAGAGCACCAAGGAGATTCTGAAAGGGGACTGGTACTCCAAGCATTTGGCCCCACTCTTAATAAAGAGCTTATAATTAGCAGGTACAGTTAGGAAATGTCCGACTTGGAAGAGGGGTTGTTTTCTTCCCCTAGCACGTCCATGACTCGGCATTTGTGATGTCTACACTGAGAGATGGGTGTGTTAGCCTTTTACCATTCACCTGCTATTTAGAACTCTTTGCTCCTGCTGCCCTTCCCCCTAGTGTTAACCAATGTGCCATATCATAGGACAAATCGACTACCCAGGAAAACGTGTCTGTGTTTGCATATACCTTTAACGCTAGCTTTTAAAATTTTGTTTTGGTCCATTTTAGAACTTTGTCATTGGCCTAAAAGTATAGTTTCCAGAATAATTTTCCTTGTGAAGTACTTTCCTTACACCTCTTGGCTACAGGGTGGGCCAGATGAATGCCATCTATCTTTCCATTTGTGTGTGCAGTTCGGTTTATCACCTGAAGATGGTGCTGCTCATGGTGCTGCTTCATCTGTGTACAAAAGACCGACGCATGGTCTGTATTGCTACCAAAACATTTACTGTATATATGTGGATAACAACATATGTGTTATGTATATATGTAATGGGTACCAGGCCAGGTTTATACTTTTATTTAGAAGTGTTTCACATTTCCAAGTTTTCTTTATAGTATTATGCTTGTGTTCAGTTCTTTTTCCCCTCCTGATTCTGTCTGGTACTGAGAGTTGTAATGTCTTCATCGTTAATTAAAGAGAACTGTCTAAATGAATTCACAGATGTGAATGTCAATCATTCTTACGGTCTTTAATTATGGGACATGGAACAGACACAGGGGCATTTGGTTGGGTAAGGGCAGTTTACACTGTGAACGTGTTTCCAAAGTGATTTTTGGAACAGATAAATTTACCTCACACTATCTCATTTTGGTTGGCATTCTGGGGCCAGTGTATAAATAAAAAGCTCAGAAAAGATTTTTAACTACTTTGTGGTGATACCAGGGAGAAAGGTGTGGGAGAAAAAAAAAATGTGTCTTGCAGGTGGAAAGATTTGTGTTTCATTATTGTTCACTGGGACAACCGGATCAGCCTTGATTGAAGCTGCCTGCACACAGAGCCCCTGTTCAAATACAGGCTGTGGTTTGGGGATCTTAGCTGCTAGTTCTGGTGGACTGATGACACTGGGTAATGAGATAAAGGTGTAGTACTTTTCAGCTCTGGCTATATATCATCATTTGGGGAAATTTTAAAAAGTATCCATGGCCTGGACAACTCTGGAAATGTTGGCTCAATTAGTCTCCGGGGTAGGCCTGGACATCAGTTTTGCTTTCAGTGTTCCCTGGGAGATTCTTGCAAGAGGTCAGAGGTCAGAACCACTTCTGGGAAGTGTTGCCCAAACTTTTCTGATCACTAGAGCTGCTTATTCAAAATACTTCCTGAAGTGGCCCAAGAATGTGTATGTTTGATTTTAAACAGGTGTGTCTTCTGGTAGACAAGTTGGGGAAATCCTGATTTCTGCACACATGGAAATTTTGGATTGTTTTTCCATTAGAAGGTTTAGTAACACAGATCTACGGCTTTCAAAAGTTAAGTAGCTTGCCAATGTAAAAGCAGCCAAGTTCTTTTCCCTGTCCCTTTGAACTTTCTTGCTTAAGCAACTTAAAGGAAAAGGACTGATGTAGTTTAGTTCATTAGGGCTAACTCAAGCTTTGGCATTTTGGAAGTAGGTTCAAGGTTAAGATTTAAGTTTCTTAATGAGCACGGCTCCAAAGACTGACTTTTCCATCCTTATTTGGTGCATGGGCTAGAAAGGTCTTCCTCATTTTCACTGTTTAGAAACGGCGTGTAACAAGACTTAAATGCTGGAGGTTACTACATAAGCTTCACTTCGCATTACCTTCTTCCATTTATATTGAATACAACACCATTTTTTTTCCTTCTAGTGGAACTGGAAAGTAAATACCACTTTATCCCCTACTGAAATTATATGTAAGCGTCACTAATTAGCATTAATTTGAGGGAAGTAGATGGAATACATTAGTGGTGTAATTTATTAGCATAACGGTGTTCTTACCTTTGCACAGACAGAGAAGGAAAGTATGGTATATAAAATGTTGCTGGTAAAGAATTCTGGCAACAGCCAAGGTGAAGTTTTTCTTAGCTTAGTGCTACTATTGTAATCAGTTTCAGCATTTATTCCTCACTCGCTCAATTACCTTGTTTTATCCTTCCAGCAACCAACAGTAGATAAGTGGTGTCTTGTGACAGGTTCCTGAGAGGTTGAACAGCTTCTCACACCGAGGACTATTTATTGACATGATAGCAGTTTCTGGTTTGCAAGTATGTTTAAAAATCCGTTTCCAACATTAAAAGCACTATTGGGATGTGGTATAGCTCGGAAGCAGAGTGCTTGTCTAGTGTGCAGGAGGCCCTCGATTTGATCCCTCCCGCCACAAAGAAACCAAACCAAACTCCCTGTCCTTTCAGCTTCCTCGCGTGATGGGTTTGCAGGGCAAATGTGATGTCACATGAGACTCAGTGAGGGCTTGTTGCCGCTCTTGTTTATCTCACTAGATATACCTCTTTCAGGAACAGAATAGAAACATCTGACTTCATTTTGGGAACACATAGGAATGGTAAGTTAAATGTGAAATCTACAATGACTCCAAGCTGAATTTGAGATCACTAGCTTTTACATATCACCTCCACGAAACCTTCACAAATCATAACTTCTAATATTATCTGTTAATAACACTGATAAATATAAAAATCAAGATTGACAGCAGGAAAAGTGAGGAGGCAGGTGCCTGAGAATCATCTGGACTGGAGAACGTGTCCTTATCATTAGAGAACAAATGGTTGATGCTCTTCACAGCTCAAAAATCTCTGTTGTCTGATAGGCAGCACATCTCAAGACCTGAACCAAGAACAGCTGTAATGGAATTCCTAAAGGACTAATAGCATCACAATATAGATTGAACAAGGGCCGCAGGAAGCTCTATTAATAGCTAATTGGTTTCCCAGCACACACATCCAGGGTGCCCCACGCTCCAGCTTTGTAAGAACTTGCTATTGGAGTTCATTAGGCAATTTCCTATCTGCTCTCTCTACATGTAAGTTGCTCCAAAGCTTCAAATCTCACAGACCAACCTCTGTCTCTCAGTTATAAATGCGAGAGAAGAAATGATCTAGGTGGAGCTCCTCACTGCCCACTTAAAAAAGTCAATTCCTAAGGGAGAAATCAGTAAATCTGGTCTAAGCTTTTAAAGTAATGAATGAAAATAAAAGTTTAGCTAATGTTCCATATGTATCATTATAGAGGATTATGATCCTACAACATACATATGCACATGTGCACACACATACACACATGCATGTACAAAGGGAAAACTGTGTCTTAAAATACTAGGAAGTGGTATCGGATAGTATTTTGATGACTTTTCTACAAATTTCTGCAATGATCATGTCTCACTTTTATAATGAGGAAGAAATCAATAAAGCATTATTTACAAATACAAAAGGGGGTTGGACGAGAAGCCTCATAATCTTATCATTCCATGGTTTACAACTCAGAAGATAGTCACTTGCAGTCTGGATGTCAAATCCAGTCTGATGCATGTTTTTGTAACCAAAGTTTCATTAGGGCATAACTGTGGTAGTCCATGATACACCGTCTACGCTTTAAACAGCACAGTTGAGTGGTTATCATGAAGACTCAGTGGCTTATGGAGTGAAATACTGCCTGGCCCTTTATAGACATTGCAGCCTCTGCCATAAATGTTTCTCAAGAGAGAATTGGGCTTTGAGGCAACATCCCTTGCCTTGAACCTCTGAAATTTTCCAGGCCCTACTCTAAAAGTTGTTACAGTAAATGCTGAATCTCTGCTGCCAGAATTACCATGCAATTGGACACAACTCGTGGTTGATGACGCATCCCCATGCAGTTAACTATTGAAGGTCCAAAAAAGCTTCTTCAAAATAGATTTATCTATAAACCCTAAAATGCTGTTTTATAGTTTGGCCAATAGACCTGAATGAAGTGGAGCTAAGATAATACTTTTCATGGAAACCTGTTTTTATGGATTAAAAAACCAGAAAGCTAGAAATCGGTTAAAGGCTGTTTTTTTCCAAACAGATGGGGTTTCCTTGAGGGCTGGAAGTTCAAAGGACATCATGGCATTTGTAATAGGAAGACCTCAACAAAGATTAGGGATAAGCATCAGGAATTTCTTTTCCATTTTAAGAAGGTTTTTTAATGAATATTTTTATTGAGTTTTGTACATTTTATACACTAAATGTTAATCATATTTAGAACCCTCCTCCCCCACCCACACCCTCCATAGCTCCCTCCACTGGATTTCATGGATTCTGTCATATATGTTAAGGCCTGTCTGGCTAAGCTTTTGTACCCAGACGTCCCTCAGTGCAAGTTCATCCACTGGAGTCTAGTCTGCCTATGTAGAGTCACTTCTTAAAAAGGATCAACTCTTCCTCACCTACTAGTAATCAGTTACCAATAGTTCCTCAGCTAAGGTTGGGGCCTGCTGTGCATTTCCCCAGTTCTATGCTGGGATTTTGTCTGATTGAGTCTGCATGGGTCTTGTGCATGCTGTCACCATTGATGCAAGTTCATATGAGCAAGTTCCCAGAGGCCTGAAAGCCTGTTTCCTAATGTTCATGCACCAACCCTGGCTCTTACAGTCATTCTGCCCCCTCTTCTGCAGTGGCCTCTGAGCCATGGGTGGGTGAGGTTTAATATAGCAGAACGGGGACAGAAAGAGTACTAGTACCTCCCTCAACTCTCAGTAGCAAAGCTTCCTCGTGCACAGAGTGTGAGGCACAGAAGGCCACGACTGGCTAAAGTGTGGGGATAAGAGATTGCATAGTGGGTTTCTTTTCCATTCTTATTTGGTAACTTGCCATCAACTACAGTTCTGAGGACAGAGATGTATCCATTCTGGCCAGAGAACATTCTGTGGTTCCCTATAGGACAGAGATAAACTAGTTGATGAGATGGGAAGGTAGCTGCTTGCTATTTTTATCATCCCATCTCAGTACGAACCCATCACTCCCTCAGTATCACTGCGGAACTGCTGTAGGCGAGGGGGGGAATTGGCAACAACAAAGTTGCCGCTCTTTGGAGTTCCCGTACGAGCACTGAGAATGAGCTCAGGTTTTGACTTGTCCGGACTTCTTTTATAGATAAGAAAATTGGATTTCACTTCAACCTCCATTTAACATGACTTTATTTTAAAGTCCTATTGATAGCATGTTAATTAAAATGGATCCCCAGAGGGCTTTAATGCCCTCTCTCAGCCAGTTTTGGGATACCCACCTGGGCTCAGTTTGCAGTATATAAAGATGGTGTAAAGATTTAGGAAATCAGGTCCTGGATGGTTTCCAGTGTCGACTTAGATAGGCAGCTAGATGGAGAGGAAGAGAGATTCCGCACCAAATGAAGACAGCAAGAGACCCGAAGGGTGAGATAAAGAGAAATGGAGTGGGCAGTGGGGAAGCCCCCCCCCCAGGACTTTCTAAGAGCCAAAGAGATAGAAACCCCCAAACGCGTTCTGCTGGAGGCATTCTTTGTCATCAGATGTAACTTCTTACTCATGTAAAATCAAGAGACTGGGGGGCCGGAAAGATGGTTCAGTGATTAAGAGCACTGGTTACTCTTACTGAAGAGCTGGGTTTGGTTCCCAACACACACATGATGGCTAACAACCATCTGTAACTCCAGTTCCAGAGGACTCGATGCCCTCTTTTGACTTCCACAGGCATTGCACAACACAGGTTCACTTATGTACATGCAGGCAATACACTCATGCACATAAAAAATAAAAATAAAATATCTTTAAAAAGGTTTGTAGATGCTATGATATGATTTTCAGGTCACATAGTTGTTAAATGGGGTTCCAACTCAAATCCTTTAATAACTGAAAGACATGGAAAGTGAAATAAAAATCCACATCCCTTGAAATCCTAATGATCATTTGTAACCTAAGGTCATAAATGCCATGTTCCCTACTTCACATATAGTCTGTTGTCAGCCTCTCACACTTGTGTCCAGGTTCCTTCTCTAGTCCTCTGAAGAAATCTGGTTAAGTCAGAATGGACATGATTCTTGCTGTCTCTTTCTAACTTATTAAGCTTAATTCCCAAGAGTCCCCCCATAAATGTAGCTTTCCTTACTAAACATATACACATGCATGTGCATGCAGGAGCGAGCACAAATACAGACATGCATACACACACACCTAACTCCACCTAGATATATACACATACACACACACACACACTTAACTCCACCTAGATACATATATACATTTCCCTCACCCCATTCCGTATCCCGCCCCATTCATAATATATATATATATAATATATATAATTTTTTTTTCTCTACACACACATATTTATCTCCATCCTTACTCACACATAGCCCTTACAGCATCCCCCATCCCATCCTACCCATAACACACACACACACACACACACACACACACACACAAATACGCACAGACAGCTGGGTATGGTGGCGCAGGCCTGTAGTCCCAGCACTCAGGAGGCAGATGCCCTGCCAGTGGATCTCTGTATCAGCAATATTTTTCTGGTTTAAATTGAAATCTTCACTTAATTTTATACTCCTTATTATTCCCACCACAGAGCAACTCCTCCAGTCAGCAAGATCCCAAAGTCTGTATATGAATAAAGTTCCAACTCTGGTCTACTTCATTGGTTAAAAAACAAAATCGGTTTGGCTGAGCTAGACAACCTCTTCTGAGTCCAGCAACCCCTTCTGAGTTTTGCAGAAATGTTTGACAGATGCGAATCTGATGGGAGGTATTTCTTTTCATGAGCACGTGTAAATGTCTGTTCTCATCTTTGCCGTACTATGAACTGTTTGACTTTGGGCAAAGCTCTTCTCTCTGGCCCTCTGCCTTCTCGAACATAGGAGGTAAGTGCTATCTGTTCTCAATTTGGAATTCCAAAATTTGTTAACACTCCCAAATCCAAAGCATTGCCTTTCAAGGCTGTGGCTGGGTATAGTTTTTATTCCTGGGGAAAAAGGTATATAACTTTTCCTGGATTCACTAAAGACTTCGTGATAACAGAGAAATGGTTCCTTAACGCCATTTGTGGGGCTGGGGAGATGGTTCTTTGGGTAAAGTACAGCTGTGCAAGCATGGGGACCTGAGTTCGGATTCCCAGCATCCACATGAAAAACCAGATGAGGTCTGCTCTCCTGCAACCCCAGTCCCAGGAGGCAGAGACAAGAGGATCCCCAGGGCTCTCTGACCAGCCAGTCTAGCCAGTTAGCTCCAGTTTTAGTGACAGTCCTTATCTCAAAACAAAGTGGAAAGAAACAGAGGAAGACACTTGATGCTGATCCCTGATTCCCACACATGGGCACACTCCCCAATAAACCAACTAATTTCATGAAGTCATGATTCTCTAGCACTTTATAGAATTAGGGATTGGTCTAGGGCAAAATAGGGCAGTGAGTTTATGCGACTTCTCCCCCCACCCCATGGCCATGGGTTGGCACTCCCTCTGCCTAACCTCTACCTAATGCTTCCATAAGGCTTAGTCTGTACAGAACAGAGCGAACACATGATAATTATGTTTTCCCAAAAGCATATGAAATTCATGTACTTGTTCCCAGGGCGTTTGCCTCCCCAGAGGGAGGACAGCACTTCGGGAAAGGGAAGCGTTTGCTAATGGTGGTACCTTGGGGATCACTCTTTTACTGTCAGAATCAGGCCAAATATAGTACTTTCCAAGCACAAGCCCTGAACATAATTGTCATGTGGTAACCCTTTTCTTCTATGTGTAATTATAGATAAAACTTTGCCTTGTAAACAGTAATGAATTTATATATTTACTAAATGAAAAAAAAAACTTTCTAGAGTTTTCTGAATAATTTTAGTTCTAGATAAAGCCATCAAAGATAAATATTTCCTTCTGCTTAAATGTTGAAGGGAGGTCCCTGATTGACTGATGGTCTCAAGTGCAGCTTGTCTCAACAGCCTTCTCCTCACGGCTCTGACGTCATCCTCTGTGGACGACTGTTTCCCACCAGCACACAACCCTGGCTCTGGCCTGCTCTGACATACAAGTGCTTACTTACAATGACATGAAAAGAACTAAATCAGGAAAAGCAGAGAAATAATGAAAGAATTTTCTCTGGCCACAAACAGCTCATGCTTGTTACTCATGGGAAATCCACTTTTATTCTTCCCTGTCCCAGGTACAGAGTTGATTTTCATGACATAAATATGAACTTAGCCAAAAATGTGAAAAGTGTACATCTCTCCACAGACTGTAAATTTGAAATAACTTCGCTAAGAAACTACATGACCGTGTTTCAAGGAAGACCACTGCCCACTATGTGCTTAGTTCATGTACATCTTTACAATGACTGGGTAAAATCTCTTCCATCATGACAAATTGTGAAGTTCAAAGGCCCTATAGAGAACCAGTTCCTTACCTGAAGTCCTTCTCTCTTCTGGTTAAAAAAAATCATGTGCTGGAGGATAGATCTTGCAATGGTGGCGCTGCTTCCCAGAATGCCCTCATGAAACTTACTCAATGCAAGCTGCCCCATCATGAGAAAGCAGATGTGAGGAGCAAGAGCCAGCAAGTTCTACCTCCTTCCAGCTACTTCCTCAAGATATGAGCTGTTAGTCAAAACTCCCATTCTATCCAGCATGTTAACCTTTAAGTTGGATATGTAAGTGGTCCCCAAGTCTAGCACGCTCACACTTCTGGCTCATCCAAATGCTGTTGCTTTGCTCAGAAATACAAGCACTGGTTTTAAGATGCTGGTCCCTGAGCAGATACCCTCCAGACCATTTGGCTACCAGGGCTGAGCGTCATTCTTTGTATAATTAAGACCAAAACTTTACAAAGAAGAATATTTAAGGAATAGGCTGTTGTTTTTCCTTCGTTTGCAGTCTAGGTTCCTTCTGCCATTTTTATTTATTTATTTTGGGGACAGAAGGGGCCCAGAAGGACCTTGCCAAACCAGTTTCTGTCTCTCTACCTGGATGGAAGGGGTAGCTTCCAGACCACAAGGAGCTGGGGGACCTTGAGCAACACTGTGCTAAGCAGGCCTTGACCTCTGCCTCTCCTTCTGTCTTGAGTCCTACCTGCTCCTATTGCTGTCCAACTCTTTCTCTCCATTTTTGAGCTGAGCCAACCTTGGTAGCATCATTTTAAGTTCTCTCCTCATTTGTTTTTTCCATCCCAAGGACGTGTGATGACTCTCCTGCTTGTGTGTTCAATGGCATCAGGAACAGTATGTGCTTCAGTTTAACCCCTTGTGTTTCCCCTAGGTCCTTTGTTCATTCAATTACACATGAACTTTTAATTCTTTCCAGGCTTATGTGTTTCGTCCAGATTTTAGCCTCTCTGGAGCTTGGCTCGATTCCTTGTTTTGGAGGAGCTTATTGCTTCACAGTAAGACCATCTGACAGTCGTTATCTGCAACCTGGGACATAGAACTGCCAGCGATGAGTGCCAGACAGTGATGAGTTGTTCCTCTGCAAAACCTGCAGGTTTCCCAGCCCCCACCTCCATCTGGGACCACCCTAGGAAAGAGAGCAGTGTGGAACCAAATGTTTACAGGAGGATGGAAAAACCAGGAAATTCTTCTGTTTCGATGTGATATCTGCTGTGATCTTCTCGCCATCCTTTCTTCCTCCCTTTCATCCAGCTCTTTCCTTTTCTTCCCTCCTTCCTCCCATCTACACTTTTCATAAAAACTTGCCAGCTGCTGGTGTCATCTCTCTGGGAGGCAGACACAACGGAGGACTTAATGCTGAGCATCCCAATGAGCCATCCTTTCCCAGAGGCTCCCAGACCCAGTGGGAACAAAATCTGTGTTATTCATCAGGCCAGCTGGGCTCTGTGGAGACAGAAATGTCTGGCTTCAGAGCTTCTCATAGGTGTTTCCTTCCTATCCTGTTCTTCTCCTGCCCAGAGAGGCCCTCTCCCTCTGCACTGTACATCTCACTTTCCATTTCTTAGACAGCACAATCTTCATCTGCAGTTATGTGTCTTTGTTTGTTTACTTGTTCACATTCCCCCTTTATATCTAAAACTCTCTGTCCCTGTTTTCATGTGGTCCCCACTGCCTGGTACATAACTGTCATCAGTAAATACCTGTTGAATGAGTAAATAATTTAGTGGAGGATATATGAAATATGAAAAATAACATCATCAGTAACAATCTGATAATAATGATACTGCCTCCTTTCTTTTTGTGTTCTACCAAGTACTGTTTTATGTACACTATTCCCAATCCTCAAAACAATTTTGAGACAGTATAATGTTACGTTTTGCCAAAACAAAAAAGGAAGCTCCTAGGAGTTGACACTTTCCCAGGGCCACCCACAGAGTGAAGGATGATGGACCTGGGTTCCATCTTCAGACAAGTCTACCTCTGAAGCCAACAGGCTTCCTTTCTTCTTGTGCCGCCTGTGTAATCTCATAAGCAGCTATACTACAGGGCAGAAAGAGATAGGTTTCCTGAGAAACAGATAAAACATCAGGGGCGTTCAAAGGAGAAAGAAGTGACCTCTGGTCTAGAATTGAATTGAACAGGAAAGGGTTTGTGACATGGTGACTGTTTTCCTGGGTTCTGATGAGGGAATTTGGACAGTTGGAATTAGAAGAAGAAATTCCAGGGCACCGAGTTTGAGAGATAGGTCAGTGGGTAAAGTCATACAAGTATGGGACTCTGTGTTTGGATCACCAGGACTCACATAAAACCTGTAATCCCACGGCTCCTATAGTGAGATGGGAAGCAAAGAGAGAAGAAACTCATGGGACTGCGAACCTGGTACACAGTGGGGAATGAGAGGCCCTGTCTCAAACAAGGTAGAAGGCAAGACCAACACCTGACATTACCCTATGACCTCCGCATAGTCACTGTGGCATGCATGTGCCTGAGTCACATAAACACTTTAACATGTGCACACACAGACACAGACACAGACACAGACACAGACACACACACACACACACACACAGATATACACGCATAAAAGAAGACAAAACGACACACAGACACAGACACACACACACACACACACACACACACACACAGATATACACGCATAAAAGAAGACAAAATGAAATTCTAGGAGGACATGTTAGAGGAAAATGCCAGAATACCACCATAGTGTTTGTGTGCATGTGTGTGTACATGTACATGCATGTGCTTATGTGTCTGTATACATCATAGAGGGCAGAAAGACAAAGTGAATTTGAATTATATTCAAAGAAAGTTAATGATTGAAGAAAGAAGTAATTTCTTCTTTTGTTCAATTCTAAGTTCAATTTTTGGAAAAATATTTTATTATTTTCATTTTTTGTGTATGTATGTTTTTCCTACATGTAAGTAAGGGCACCACATATGTGCAATGACCACAGAGGCTAGAATAGGGCATCAGATCCCCTGGAACTGGAGTTACTGATGGTTGTTAGCCACCATGTAGGTGCTGGGACCCAAACCCATATCCTATGCAACAGCAGCCAATGCTCTTAATGGTTTAGTTATCTCTCTAGTCCTCTAACTTCAGTTCTTGAAGATAGATGAACACATCTTTAACAATTAGAATAAAAGCTTCATATAGGCATATTGACATCTATATTTCTGTTCAAAGAAACTTTATTGTATATCTACATAAAACATATTTTCTTACCAAGTCATATTTTAATTTCAGACATAGTCTAAATATTCCCAAACCAGTCTAGCTTGGGGGAAGGGTGTCACCTTGATCACATCTTGATCACATTACCACTGAAACCCAAAGTTTTGTGACTCAGTCTTTCCAAAGACTTAAGGAGGTCTTCAGCCCCCTGCAAAGGCTCTGCCTTGATTCTTTTGAGTCTTCAGGATACATCAGACGTGCTTGCTAACATGTCTACGTTGCTTAGCTTTCTGTTGCTGTGCTGGGTACCCACTTTCTGCTGGTGGCCGTTGCTGTCCCCAAAAGTTCTTAGGCTGTGCTTTCAGCCCAGCCCCTTCTGAAGGCTTTGCATCCAGGTTCCCGAGATTCCAAAGTAGCTGCATTCCTTTTAGTTCTCGTGGACATGGGGTTTGATACAGTGGCCCTTACAAGATGACAAACGCTTCCTGTATTGTAAGCAGTGAGATCTGTGCAGGAAGGCTGGGGCCAGACTGAAAGTGCAGCAAGAAGACAGATAGTTATGATGGAGCCCATTTGGATGAATACCAACGTTGCGGAGCTGAATACGAGTGCCATCAACCTTGATGTCAACACAATAGCATGGAGGAATTAAGGATACTACTGTTTTGATCTCTTGGGTAAAGAGATGAACTATACCATTTGGAGCTGATGAATTACTCAGTAGAATTAAAAGTATATTAAAGTATAATAACAAACATTATAAATGAAAATCGAATAGTGGGGGTAAAGGAATCGAGGAGAGAAACAGATATACTAGGTCTGATCAACTGGCCATTTTGATAACCATATTAATCATTCAATGTTATGAAGAGTGCAATTCAGTGTGAGGCTGTAACAGTTTGGAGCATACATATGTCTAAGAACATAGTGTCAGCATCTATTAAAAAAAAGTTTAATACCATAAGGTATAGACAGAATACATTCTAGGAAGAGATTCTCATATACTTGTAGTTCACAAGGGACCAGGGGACTATGAAGTAATTTAAAAAGTAGAACAAAAATAACAAGGGAAGTCCAATTACTGTATCTGGTCAATTTTCTCATTCCCAGGTTCCATGTCCATGCATTCAGCTACTCACGGATTGAAAATAAAAGTAAAAAAATCCAAAAAGCAAAAATTAAACTTTCCATGTGCCACACACTAAGCTGAATCCATGTGAAATAATGCAGTGAAAAACCCTGCTGCAGCCTCAGTCCTTCGCAATTTCTCTTCAGCATACATTTGAACCCTGTTTGACTCTTGTCGTTTTTTGTACATTGTGTAGTTAGGGCTAAGAGGGATGTTTCTGTACTAAACATGTACAAACACTTTTCTTGTCATCATTCCTCAAAGAACACAATATATACTTGGGAGGCAGAGGCAGGCAGATCTCTGTGAGTTGGAGGCCAGTTGGTCTACATAGCGAGTTCCAGGTCAGCTGGGGCTACAGGGAGACCCTGTCTCAAAAACCAAAAAAGAGAAAGAAAAAAAAAAAAACAAAACAAAAACAAGAGCACCATGTAACAATGATTTCCATAGCTTTTACACTGTTTATTAGATATTAATTAATCCAGAGATGATTAAAACCACAGGGAGAATGTGCTTAGGAGTTGGTCTACATAGCGAGTTCCAGGTCAGCTGGGGCTACAGGGAGACCCTGTCTCAAAAACCAAAAAAGAGAAAGAAAAAAAAAAAAACAAAACAAAAACAAGAGCACCATGTAACAATGATTTCCATAGCTTTTACACTGTTTATTAGATATTAATTAATCCAGAGATGATTAAAACCACAGGGAGAATGTGCTTAGGCTATGTCCTAGTTTGTTCTTCATTGCTGTGACAAAACACTCTGACCACTACCAACTTGGGGAGGAAAGAGTT
>NW_008360326.1:13240475-13243285 GCF_000622305.1 Nannospalax galili | reverse complement strand
CTGCTGCCCTTGATGGTTTTCCATGGTCCTGGCATCTCCAAAAAGCTGGGGTCTCCACTGAAACTGAGGCTGAACCCTCACCAATGGCCTCTCTGGCCTCTGGAGTGCAATGCCTCAGATTCTTTCCATGACCCCTTCAATTCTGGGGGTCTTCACTGCACCTGAGGCTTCACTTTCACCAATAGCTTTTCCAGGCTTCTGAGGGTGCCAGCTGCTCTCTGTGACCCCTTCACACTTTCAACACCAAAACCATGCAGAAGACTCTTACACATTGCCAAGTCCTGCTTCCAGCTTGAGATAGAGGCCCTTGGGTCCCCTCTGTTCCACAGCTTCTGTGCACCAACCCTGAGGAAATACCTCCCATATTTCACCACAGCGATGCTGGTCTCTTGTTACTTGCAGCTGATTTTTCAGCCCCAGCTAACCAGCATCAATTGTCCCAGTAAAGCAAAGGTTTTGCTTCAGGTTCTGGTCTCTTCTTAATCACAGCTGATTCTTCAGCCCCAGCCTACCAGAACCCACAGATTCGCAATCCAAAATATAACAAGAATAGCCCTGATAGTCTCTGCTTCCCTTTGAAGCTTCATAAGCCAGGCCTCCATCGTCTACAACTCTTTCAGCATAACTGTTCCAAGCTCCACAGCAACAAACTGAGCACGCAATGGCTCTTCCAGCCTAAAGTTCCAAACACTTCCACAGTCCTTCCAAAAACAACAAGGTCAGGTCTGTCACAGCAATATCCCACTCTGGTACCAATTTCTGTCCTAGTTTGTTCTTCATTGCTGTGACAAAACACTCTGACCACTACCAACTTGGGGAGGAAAGAGTTTATTTATCTTACATCTCCTGGGTCACAGTTCATCAGGGAGCCCAAGGTAGGAACTCAGGGCAGGAACCTGGAGGCAGGAGCTGGAGCACAGGCCATGGAAGAATGCTGCTTACTGGCTTGCTCCCCTGGCCCCTGCTCAGCCTGCTTTCTTATGCAACACAGGCCCACCTGCCCAGGGGTGGCACCACCCACAGTGGGCTGGGCCCTCCCACATGACTCATCAAGAAGATGCCCCTCAGACATGGCCACAGGCCAGTCCAATAGAGAAAATTCCCCAATTGAGGCTCCCTCAACCCAGGTGTGTCAAGTTGACACTAAAGCTATCCAGCACAGACTATATGCAAACAGTATGCCATTGTTTAGAAGGGAATTGTGCATTCATGGATTTTGGTGTCCATGAGGGACCTGAAGGTGCTTGGTGAACACTGAAGGATGATGGTACTGAAGACAGAACATATACATTTCCGTCCCCCCAAAGCCCAAGGAACAGTCACAAAACATAACCAAATATTAGGACACAAAGAAAAGTGAGTTAAGTCCAAACAGTAGAATTTATACAAAAAAAAAAGTCCCATAGTTATAATTAGAAAACTTAGAAACATTTATAAAATGAAAATTCCCACTTGCCTGGGAAATTTTTTAAGGGTCTAGTGTAAGGTGGTAAGCAATGGAGGGAAATGTCCAACATCAACTCTATGGGCTCCACACGTGCCTCTCCATACACATGCACACACAGATGGACATGTACATACAGCACACACCAAGAGGAAACGATCAGAATACTATAAAAGATTATGTCTTCTTGCTAAGCACCCAAGCCTTAACAAAAATAACTTTAGACAAAAATATTTTTTAACTGATACCGTACGTAGATTATATTCATAAATAAGAGTAAATGTTTACTCATAAAGATTCTTCCTTAGAGAAATTAGATGCTAAAAATTGGAATAACTCAAATTAGTTTTCAATGAAGCAATGCTACTTTTAAGTAAAAATAACAAATCAGTAATTATTGCCTAGTAAGTATGGTGAGGATCTTGTCCGCTACCTATGGCTGATTTGATATGTGCCTGTGTGCTGCAGAACATCAGTTGTCAACATGACACACCTGGGAAGAGGGAGCCTCAGTTGGGGAATTTCCTCATTGGACTGGCCTGTGGCCATGTCTGTGGAGTATTTTCTTGACTGTTGAGTGAGGTGGGAGGGCCCAGGGCCCAGCCCACTGTGGGCAGCGCCACCCCTGGGCAGATGGGCCTATGTTGTATTAGAAAGTAGGCTGAGCACAGGTCAGAGGTGCAAGTCACTAAGCGGTGTTCCTCCGTGGTCTATGCTTCAGTTCTTGCCTCTAGGTTCCTGCCCTGCGTTCCCTCAAAGATAGTCAGTTGGAAGTATAAGATGCAGTAAACCCTTTCCTTCCCAAGTTGGTTTTGGTCAGAGTGTTTTCTCACAGCAATAGAAAGTAGGACAGCATGTAAATAAATACTCTAACAGCTATTTTAAAATGCATGTCGCAGTTTTCTTTGTTGGCATATTCTTTTATGACAAGAACATAATGAATTTATTTACACACCAGAATGTCAAGCTGGGGATCTTTTTCTTACCTTTTAAAATGTACTTTAGGGCCAGAGAGATGGCTCAGCAGTCAAGAGCACTGGTTATTCTTGTGGAGGACCCAGGTTCAAATCCCAGCACCCACATGGCAGCTAACAACTGTCTGTAGCTCCAGTTCCAGGGGATCCAACGGCCTCTTCTGTCCTCATGGGCACTGCATGACACAGGTGCACTTACCTACATGCAGGCATAACACTCATGCACAGAAAATAAAAATAATAAATAAAATATTTTAAAAAATAAAATGTATCTTATTACCGTATATTAATTATAGATAATAATGAGATTTATTATTTTCATTCATGCACATAACATATTTCAGTCATATTCAAATACCTACTAATCCTCCTCTTCCCAACTAGTCCACTTC
>NW_008360326.1:13234128-13240360 GCF_000622305.1 Nannospalax galili | reverse complement strand
GGGTTTGTTTACAGAAGCATGGGCATTTATTTTTATTTTTTATTTTTTAAAAGAAGCACTTCATTACAGCTTTAACATACTCAATAACAATTTCCAGAGCAAAGATACATCCTTTCAAAAGTGGTTATAAAGTTTTTAAGTTCACAGTTGAGAGAAGCATGGCCATTTTACCAGTGGTTACACCACTTAAAAAATGTCTCCCCTCTTGGTTAATATATGTATGCTTCACTTTTGTCATTGGTGAAAGAAGAGAACTATTAAACTGTTACAATTTATTCCAATTTTAAATAAATAAATCTAAGTACTTAGAACAATGAAAAAAAAAAAGTCTCCCCCTCCTCAAGATTTAATTGGGTTTAAATCCTAAGCTAGAAGTCTTAATGTAATGTCAAGATTCAATAAATGGTCATGCCCCTTTTAAAATGAGCTCAAAATGGTCCCCAGACTTCATTGTAACAACTAAAATAAAATTCTTTGAAGAGGGCTGTGCGTGGTGGTGCACGCCTTTAATCCCAGCACTTGGGAGGCAGAGGCAGGGGGATCTTTGTGAGTTCAAGACCAGCCTGGTCTACATAGTGAGTTCCAGGACAGCTGGGGCCACAAGGAGACCCTGTCTCAAAAAAAAAAAAAAAAAGACAAAATAATACTTTAAAGAAAACTCAGATATAAACCTAAGTGACCTTTGACTAGGAAATGCTTTCTTACATATGACTCCTTCCATAACAGCCCCCCCCAAATATGTAAATCGGACACATTAAAGTTAAAACTTAAGCTTCCAAGAACATTATAAATGTAATGAAAAGATAACCCATAAAATGGGGGAAATGTTTTCAAATCATATACCTGATGATTCTGGTATTCAGAATATGTAAAGAACTCTTATCAATCAATAATAAAATTCATTACCGTGTTAAAAAATAAGTAAAGGATCTGAGTAGACCGTTCCCCGAAATACACAGAAATGAAGCAAGCAAATCTAAGGCACTCAATAGCATCTCATTAGTCCTTAGAAAAGTGTAATCCAGAGTCATGAGATTCCACTTCACATCATAAAAAGAGACTGGAAGCAACAAGTGCTTGGCAGGATGCAGAGAACTCAGGGCTCAAGCTCATTTGGGCTTGCAGCATGGTGTGGCTATTTGAAAGCAGTCTGAGCGTTCCTCCTAAAGCTCGACTTGGAGCTATCATGTCATCTAGCAATTTAACGCTTAAATAAATATCCAAGAGAACTGAAAACAACTCCACACCAAACTTGTATTATTTATAGTAAGTCTAAAATGGAAACAATCCGACTGGCAGAAGTTGTATGGACCACACGTGGCCACCTTTGCGAAGGTATGACGTGGATGCATGCTGCTTCCTGGATGAAGCTCAAACAGACTATGCTGTGGGCTGGTGGGCTGTCTCAGCGGGAAAAAGGTGCTTGCTGCTATGTCTGCCGACCTGAGCTGGATTCCTAGAACTCACGTTGGAGGAATGAGACAATTTCTGTAAATTTTCCTCTGACCTTCACAAGTAAGTTGTGGCATGTGCTCCCCCAATCCCCCAACACACACACACACACACACACACACACACACTCACTCACACACTCACAACTAAATACATGGTAAAACGAATTTTCATTTTTTATGTTTTTTAAAAAAATTTATGTTAAAAAAAATTTTTTTTTTTTTAAATTATGTGTATGAGTGTATTGCCTGAATGTTCATAAGTACACTCATGTCATGCAGTGCTCCCGGAGGTCAGAAGAGGGCATCGGATTCCCCTGGAGTTATGGGCAGTTCTTAGCCACTACATGCTAGGAATCGGACCTGAAGCTTCCGCCAAGAGCAGTGCTCTTAACCGCTGAGCCATTTCATTAGCCCTGTAAAAAAAAACATTTAAAAGAAAACACAATGCTTGGTGAAAGAAGAAAAAGCAGACAACCACATGTAGCATGCTTCCACATACATGAAAGAACAAAAGTAGGCAAGTTCAGAGAGACAGAAAGTTGCCAAGGAGCTGAGGGGGATGGTGTCTGCTAATGGAGGTGGGGTTTCTTTGGAGCATGATGGTTATGTTTTGGGACAGTGGGAAGAACTGTACAACTTCATGAATATGCTAAAATACATTGAACTCTGTATTTTATGCAGATGAATTTCATGACATGGATTTTATCTCAGTTTTCTAAAAGATACTGTACATGCCAGATGCCACATTTATCTATAAGAAGGTTGTGCATATGCACATTTTCAAAAGACATGTTCTAGAACCAGTTCTCCATCTCTTGGCTATCTCACCCAAGTAACTCTCCCTTTGATATAGGAGACCGTTACAAGATGTCCTGTCAGGGGATTTTGTGGTGAGCTTTACCAGAAGTCCTTACTCTTGCAGCAGTTGGGCTTGTGGGGTACTTTGCTCTATAGGCTGGGTCTAATCTCACTTGAGAGTCGTGCTCCTATGCTGCCCCCAGCAGTGGTAAGGTGCTGCCTGCAGATCTAAGCAAAGCTGGAGAGTCCTGAGAACAGTAGCTGTTTAATACAAGAGGCTCCACTCCTGACAAAGTTATCTTCAAGGCTTCAAGCAGTGGTCTCCAAGACCTTCATCTGTACAAGCACCAATGAGGAAAACCTTGAAAACCCTGTTCATCCCACAGAGCTCCATGACTGTACAGCAGCATGTCGGAACTTCTTATCCAGTTTCTCCCTCTCCCTCCTGCTTTGTTTTTGCTGACACAAAAGGAAAAAAAAAAAAAAGCAATCTGTGAGGCAAGGAAGCGTCGACTGAATGACAAAGTTGAGATGCCCAAGTCCCCGTTTTTCAAGAGGTACCACGAAGGTTTAGGGAGAAAAGCGGTTTGTACTGGTTAGACCATTTTCCAGAGCTTTTCAGCAGATAAGACAGACACCTCTTCAGCAGGCTCTGTGTTCTGTGATTCCTAGGAGTTCATTTGGAACAATCAAAAGAAAAGGAGGGCAAGGATGTGACACAGAAGGAAGGCTGGACAGGAAGGAAGCCCAGTCTTGCACAAACACATAGACCTACTCAGATCTCCAAGCTTCAGGGGAAAAGGTCACATGTGCAGAGAGGGTCTTTTCGACCCTATGCTCTTTCTATGTAGCAAGTCAAACATTTTCCTCTTCAAAGAAGAAGAAAAAGGAAGAAAGCCCTTGCAAAATGAATTATAAAGTCAACAGCTTGATGGGCTGTGAATACATTTTCTTTGCAGGTTGAGGATTGCAAAAAATATTCACTGATAAGAGCCTTCCCACCTATGACACCCGCATTCGTTAATTCCTTTAACAGGCAATGATCAGCACTTTCTGCACAGTGTCTTGCTCTGAGAGATGTCAGTTTATTTCAGGAGGTGCTTAAAGACTTAAGTACATAGCTATAGTTTCTAAAAGCTGATGTGCTAAATTAAGGCTCAACAAAAGATCCAGCGAAGCAGACACATATTTCTATTTAGAATCTAATGAGGGGCTTTAAAGTAAAGACACTTTCTGGCTAAACATTTGGTCGACTATCATAAGGCATGACTATTACAAATGTGACATTATAGCAACAGCTGGCACTATTCTGGTTGCTGTCTTGAAACACTCCCTTCAAAAATAGTTGCTCCAATTTAGAATTTAAAAAGGCAAATATTCTACACATTTTCATCTATAAAAAGAATTTTCATTGCATTTGTGGTCCAAGCAAAGCAGCACCACTTATAAGCTATACATTAAACAGTAATGTCTAAATATTTTGACAGTGCAGACAAGAAAATCAGTAAATAGATTCTGGTTTGCATACACCAATCTTATCCAACTCTTTCATTTTATAAATGAGTACTCCAAGGGCAAAGTGTGAAATGTCAAAGGTGGGTTCTTCTAATTCTATCAACGAATATTCCTATTAGTTCCAGGGTGCCTGGGATGTCACCAAGCATTTTATATCAAATACCTTGAATAAACTTTTATTCAAAGCTAACTTGACCCAAACAACAAGAATAGGTAAGCCCGTTTTTAATTTGGTTTCGCTGCTCTTCTATTGAAAATTAGTAGGAGGAATTTTATACATTGCCTTGACCTGTGGCTAACTCTGTCACGTAGGCCTCCACACACCTACCTGAAGACTGTCACAGTTCAGTGTCAGGTGATTGTGTAGTGTTTTGCTTCATTGCTTCTTAGGGAAGAGCAGGTCTTACTAAGCTTTGAGATACATGGATCCTACTGATGCATGCTTTGTATTGACATTCTCTTCCAAGGCATGGGTTAGAGAAATGAAAGGTAAGTTTTCAGCAGTGAAAGTGGCATTTGACTGATCACCTGTGGCCATTCTTTGTTCATAAAGTGCCCGATTGTGAGGTACTAAACAAAAGCAGAATAAGTTGTTGTCACTCATAAATAGGTATGAGTATGTATGAGTTTGCTGTGGCTGCTGTAATACACTTCATGACATGTACACTTCTTTAACAGTTCTAAAGGTCACTGACCAAAATTGGTGTCACCAGGGCCATAGTCCCTTTAGTTCTCTAGGAGAGGGCTCACTTCCTTGTGTTTTCCAGCTTTTGGAGTATTCTTTGCTTCTGGACACTCTCTCATCTTCAAAATTACCCTAGCTTCAGACTGCATCATCTCTATAGTCAAATACCCTCTGAGTCCCTCTTATAGACACTTGTGACAACATTTAGCACCCACCTAGACAATCCAGGACAATCTCACTCCCTCAAAATTCTTAATTGAATCACCTGTCTTGTGAGATATATCATAACAGTCACAGTTTAGAGGAATTGTCTCCATGACATCTCTGGGAGAGCGCTATTTAGCAACCCCCTCCCATCTGTAAGGTCACTATGCTTCCTTATGAGATCTTGTCTCAAACAAAACAAATCATAGTTTAAACGTTTAATGACATTGCCAAGATGATAACATTTAAAATTTAAAAGCAAGTCATAAAAAAACCTTTATAATGATCTCCAATTAAATTAAAAACAAAAACCAAAAAACATTTGCCTTATGAAGAGTGATAGATGGCCAAGCACATTCCAGAATGTTAAAGTTCAGTATATCTCAGCTACTTTTATTTCTACTTTTGTGTCTGTTTCCCACAATAAGCATGCGTTGATAGGTGCTGCTGTTAAGAAACAACAAAAAAAATTGTATTTTGTCCCAGGAAAACTTATATTTATCACTGCAATACATGAACAATGGGAAAAGGGCCAAGAGCTGATTTTTCCTTTCATGCAGTGTTCCTTACACAGCACTCAGGTTGAGCTATTTAGGGAGTGGAATCTACACACACTTCCCAGAGAAGGCAGGCCCCTTCCTACCAGCTGTCTCCTCTGAATCCAGCCCTCCTGGCACCTGCTCGGCAGTCGCTGAACCCATGGTGCACCCCAAACTGACTTGTTCACATGTCAGTAAACTCGTTGGTCCTTAAGACAGAACAAGATTGCTTTCCTTTTAGCTTTGATTTAGAGCAAAATTTGTCCAGTCTTTTCTATTTTCTTCCTGTCCTTCCAGAGTGACCTCTTTCTGTGAGGCACCTAGTTGAGAGGTCAACAAGAAGCTGTGATCACTAACTAGACAACTGTCTGAGCAGTTACACCAACTGCAGGGAACTGTAACACGTCAGTCTTTGCTTTCTTGTAGGCATTAATTCTGCCCTGAAAGGCAATCTTTTGACTGGACCAGTGATCTTGAACTTCTCCTTCTTTGTGTATTAATAATGTATTTGAGTTTCTTCTCTCAAGATGCTGATTGATTGGTTTGAAATGCTTCAGACAAAAATGATACTCAGCTCTCCCTCTACCCTGTACCCTAACTCCCCCAAACCTACTAGGAAAAGCAAAGGTGCTGTAATTTCTAATCATTGTCACTGTTCTTCACTTTCACATCAATTATTAAGTTATGTGCCTCCTCCTCCTCAGATAATTTCACAAGCTGATTTTCTTCATGTGTTTAAAGCTTATAGATACACAGGCAAATGGCAACAAAATGATTAGATGTGGCTGCTTATTTGGGGGTTTAGAAACTAAGGCCTGGAGGCTGGAGAGATTGCTCAGTGGTTAAGAACACTGTTCTTGCAGAAGACCCGGGTTCTAATCCCAGCACCCACATGGCTGCTAACAACTGACCAGTTCCAGGGGATCTGACAGCCTCTTCTGTCCTCCACAGGCATTGCACGACCCAGGTGCACTTACCTACATGCAGGCAACACACGTATACACATAAAATAAAAATAATAAATAAAATAAAGAAAT